>NC_056611.1:20689194-20989194 GCF_018340385.1 Cyprinus carpio
AACTACAAAATTACTGCAGTGTATGAATAATAAGCAATAAACTACAAAATTACTGCACATTTATCATTTTATTAGTTTATCATTTATTTAAAGCTGCATTTAATTTGCATAATATTAAAGTCTAAAATTTGTATAATGAGTTTATCATTTATTTAAAGCAGCATTTAATTTAACTACAAAATTACTGCACATTTATCATTTTATTAGTTTATCATTTATTTTGAGTTTCATTTTATTTGTATAATTTTAATTGGTGATAATTTTGTGCAGGGAGTTGACCAGGACGAAATGGAAGGTAGGAGGAGAAGTCGAGGCCAGGCATACCTAGCAAAGAAATCAATTCATTCAACAACAACAACAAAAATTCTCTGTGTAGATATTAGAACATGTTGGTTATGGCAATGATTTTAAGTTTGTCCTGAAATGAATGTAGACTAGCTCAATACGCTGTGATAGTAATAATTTTAAATCTCTTGTTAGTGATTGTTTATTAATTGCTATAAAGTCCTTTGCAAAATGCTGGAAACTCTAAGATTCAACAGCCGAGCTTACCTTAAAATGCTGGTTGTTACGAGGATTGATGCGATAACATGACACAAAGCAGTCAATCATCAAATCCACATCGGCGCTCTGGCAGCCCGCACCCCTCGAGAATGGCTTAGTAGGGTTAAACAGAAGACCCTGTGAGAGAAGAGAGAGCAAAGTTGCACAAAGCTAGAAACACAGAAAAAAATGTTCTTCGTTCCCTTCAGACATGCATTGCTCTGTAATCGTTTACTCAAAAAATGGTCCTCCTCACCTTAAGGTCCATGACGATGGACTGAACTAGGAGAAAGATGACGGAATTGTCCTCCCAGTTGATGTAGGTGCAGGCTTTGCAGAGTTTGACGCATGCGACAGCCGCACTCTCGGTCAACTGTCTGCTGCCGCTGTGCTGTCCCAGAGCCTTCCGTAGACTGTCCACAAATGACTTCTGTTGAAGACAACAGAACAGCTAAGGTTTGTCTCCAAAAACATTTTGTATGCACAAAATACATGTCTTGGTTCCAATGCTCAACTTCAACAGACTTTGGAAACAACAGGAGATAAACAGAATGCAGTAATAGAAATTTAATTCACTGTGTGACCTCTGACCTTGTTAGCTTTCTCCTCCCCCCCTACTTCTTTGGTGATGCTCTGAGTGATCTCTGGACAGAGGATGAGGAGGATGATCTGTAGTGGCCACACAGCAGCCTTTCTCTTTGCGCTCTCTGCAAAACTGTCCACCAGGTCGAACAGTTTTTCTGCACAGTCTGAATACACAGAAACACACAGTTTAATCGTTACACATCTAAACTTGGACTTCAATAAGCAGTCTAGTAAACAAGTCAGTTAAGATATGAATTATTGTCTCACTCACCGGCCATGTCAGCCTGGGGTCTCTGATAGAGCATAGTGAACTCATCAGGGTAGTGTTCAACCCAGTTCCAGAAAGCCTGACACAAACATATCATATAAATTTCCTCTTATAACTTTTAATAAGATGAGAATTATTAAAGCTAGAAAAAAGTCTCCTAATCTATTGTATTATTTAAAAAGCACATACCTTTTCCAAACTGCTGATTACTGCAAGCTGAGCCGGCTTTTTCAAAGATTTGAATTTAAGTACTGTTTCTAAAGGGAACATTAAGCAATTCCACGCCATATATTTAATAAATTAATTAATTATAAATTATTGAAACACTATATATTTATTTGCATTAATTTGTGGTTTAATTAATTGATTCTTATTTTAATTATGCAGCTTTACACTAACCATAAAATTCATTCTCAAACTTTTTGAATACTGAGCCAATAAATATCTATAAAATAGAGTATGCTTTACCTTGTAGGAGTCTCTTTAACTTGGAGCAGTCTACGCTGATATACTGGATGAGCTCAATGTCATGGACATCCACTGTGTCCTCTGTACAAACTGTGAGCTCTTGCAACCTATGAGGAGACATTACATTAAAAGTCAATAATTTGTAAATCCTTTAACTGTTCAATTTGTAGAAAACCAAGAAAAACAGGCCAGCATTTACACAAATTACATACACTTGTACAGTAGACTTACAGTGTTTAAAATAAGCTATTTTTATTAGTTACTATGGGGTATTTGGGGGGCTGATTCACACAATTAAAGAGGGCCTAGAACAAAGCCCTGTGGAACCTCCAGTATGTTAGAGAGGTACCTGGTGGAGATACGACTGAAGACGGCATTGAAGTTGTTGCAGCTGAGAGAGAAGAGCACGGCAGAGGCGGAACTGCGCAGCTGAGCGGCGTGCTGCTGGCCCTCACGATACGAGTGCAGGAAGTGACAGATTTCAGGCAGCAACTGTTTTACCAACATGGCCTCATCCAGCCTCAGGCAGTCCTTGGGTTGCTGATAATATACACGAATACATAATATACTTTGTTATTACTATTTTTTTACTGTGTGCTGTACTAAACTGTTCTTGTAAAAATGTATAATACATCTACTGAGTTGTAAGCTAAAAACCAGACAAAAACTACAGCGGGTAGAAAGCGTTTCAGGATCAGCAGCATGCAGGAAATGCGGAAAAGAACAGAAATGAAATCCAATGACACAGCAGCGAACAAGCACATTAGTGGATCAATGTACTGCACACATACTGGGTCAAGCTAAAAGCCCGAAATGTGTAACAAATGGTAGAGGGGACATTTTATACTACAGGGCAAAAATTCCTGACTGCCAAAACTAGTTAATGAATAAAGTGCTTAGTTGTCTTGAATGTCTTCGAATTTCAGTGAACAAATTATATCCTGAACAGCATGGAAGAAAACTGTACGTATACCTCTCCATCTCAATTACATCAAAGGAAATGACATAAAAAGAATTTTGCAAAAACAAAACAGGACAGTGAACAGCTGTGTAGCATCTGGGCAAGGGAAAATTAATAATCTAAACAGGAAAATCCAGACAATTTTAAGACGAGGAAACACCTGCAAATGTAATAATCTCCTGACAGGGCCAGTTCAGAGACCTCTGTCGGCGAGTAAAGGCTAAAGATTTAATTGTTTTACCAGGGCTCTGTGTCTAAGATTTCACGAGTCCATGAGCAATCAAAAAACATTTCTGGACAGTTTCTGCTTTTTGAGACCAGAAAATTCTCTCTGTCCCTATGATGTCCCTATAAAGTCATTCAAACTCATTCTACTGTCATTTTACACTACCGTTCAAAGGTTTGAGGACGACAAGTTTTTTTATGTTTTTCAAAGAAAACTTTAATATTGTTAAATAATATTATCTTTTTTAAACAATGGTTTTCTATTTTTTTATATATTAAAATTCTATTTTAATATATGTGACCTGGACCACAAAACCAGTCATAAGTGGCATATTTAGCAATAGCCAACAATACATTGTCTGGGGCAAAATTATTGATTTTTATTTTATGCCAAAAATCATTAGGATATTAAGTAATGATCATGTTCCATACTTATGATAGAAGATATTTTATAAATTTACTACCGTAAATATATCAAAACTTAATTTTTGATTAGTAATATGCATTGCTAAGAACTTAATTTGGACAACTTTAAAGGTGAGTTTCTCAATATTTTGATATCTTTGCACCCTCAGATTCCAGATTTTCAAATAGTTGTATTTCGGCCAAATATTGTTCTATCATAACATATTTCAGATGATGTTTAAATCTCAATTTTAAAAAAAAATGACCCTTATGACTGTTTTTTTGGGCCAGGGTCACATATTTTATTTTTGTGATGGCAAAATTAAATTTTCAGCATCATTAGATGGAATGTCAGTGTCACATGATCCTTCAGAATTCATTCTAATATGCTGATTTTCTGCTCAAGAAACATTAGAAAATGTGTAGAAACTGTAGAAAATGTGATTATTTTTTTTTAGGATTCTTTAATGAACAAAAAGTTCAATAGAACAACATTTACATCTAACATTATAAATGCTGTTAATGTGACTTTTAAATTTCTACTGATCCCAAACCTTTGAATGGTAGTGTAAAGCTTGTTTCTATTATACCATGGTATGGTTAAAAACTTTATTCTGTTTGTTTGATAGTTGAGATTTCAAGGTGTTGATTCATTTTCTATAACCATGCTGCTATGAAGCAGTTCCAGTTTCACCACATTCAATTTATTTCTACAGCCTAGCATAGTAAAAGAAAGACTAATATTGGTCAAGATCACATTAGAAAAAAAAGTCCAAACCATTTAGATTTTCTTCTAAAAATTACTTTCAATATCTTTAAAAATCTATAATAAAATATATGAAATCTTTTAGATCAGGGTGTGGATAGGCAATAATGAAACAATTGTGATTGTAAAGTAATTTTGCATTGCATACAGCAACAAAGGTGAAACCACAGCAAGGAACAAAGCTGTTAAAAGGCAGGACGTAAGACATTCAAAACAAGCAACAGGTTGGACAAAGTTCACTGTGAGATAGGACAAGCTGCTCACCCCTGCCAGACACTTCTCCAGTGTGTCCAGGATAATCAGCTGGGAGAGGTAGAGGTTCTTCTCGGCAGCTTCGCCGAAGATCCGCTTTGAACAAAAGACATACAGAATTGTGACATGAGCAAGACTAGAAGACACTTCTCTCAATTAATTGCAATAGAGCTTGACATGATTATGTTCCGAAGCTAAAAGTCCAACACTCTAAGCATAAAAACACAACACAAGCAAACATTTAATAAAATGGTTCATGTTTCTCAGGCTTTATTTATTTTCAGAATTGAATTAAATAAAAATGTATCTGGCATCTTGGATTTATCTGTGCAATGCCAAGGCAGTTCACTCATAACAGAGTAACTGGAATTTCAAAATTCAATTATCAAGATGGGGAAACATGAATGTTATAGACATGGACTTACCATGTTGTTCACATTTTTGAGTATGTTGGTCAGACCGTTGATGACGAGGGCAAATTTGTACCTGGAGATGTTGATCAAACATTCTTTATTGTGCTCTGTACTCACTTTGGTGTGGGTGCTCTGCTGTCCTGTTTTAATTGGGAGCTGTGATTCAGAGACAGACAGAGAAAGACAGTGATAGAGAGAAAAAGAGAGCAATTGAAACCACCATACTCTGCAAAGGATGCAATGAAATCTTTCTAGAGAGCAGGCCAATAATAATTGATACACACATTACCATGATGTTTGGGGATAATTTTTGTAATGTTTTTATCAGATGTCAAAATAGTAATAAAGTAATATTGTGTAACCATTCTCTCTTTTAATGTATTTTACATTTTAATTAATTTATTTACTACATGAGTCTTCAGTGTCCCATGATCCTTCAGAAATCATTCTAATATGCTGCTCAAGAAAAATTCCTTCGTGTATAACGTTGTAAACAGTTGCGCTATTTAGTACTTTCGTGAAAACCATAATAAATGTTTTTGTTCCTGGATACTTTGAATAGTAAGTTTAGAAGAACAGCATTTATTTGAAATACAAATCTTTTGTGACATTATAAATGTCTTTACAGTCACTATTTTCGACCAATGCTTAATGTGTCCTCAGCGGTATTTTTTGTGACTCCTACAGGCCATGGCGTGGCCCCCCAAAAAAATGATCCCTTTTAGTTATTATTTTAATATTAAATGTTCAAACTGTAACTTAAATTAAATAAAATAAAAAGAATGGGGAAAATGCATAATTTTGGTTGTTCATGGCACGTTACTAGGCTTCGTCATGGTGAATGCTTATTGGTCGCCGAGTAAACTTGTTACATTTGATTTGCAGCGCACTCGCACCCGGGTTAAAAACAAGTATCAGCATAAAGTAATAGCAGAATATACATTTATTTTTGTCCTTTATTTATTTTGTTTAGAAAATGAGTCCTTTAGAGTATTTAAAGTCCTTGAAACCCTAAGAAAAAACGGTGTTTAAAGAAATTATTTTATTTGTTGAAGCACACTTTGTATTTTCTGTATTTTATTTTTTCCATTTCCTGTATTTTATTTTATCTTTATCTATTTCTCAAGTTCTACAAAATTTGCATTCTATGCAAATCAAAAACTAAAAAATCAGTTAAACCTTATACCTTGTGTGAGTGGCTCATTATTGTTGTGACATCCTTATTCTCTGCAGGCGAATTTTAGTCTTCTGATTTAACTGGTCCATACGCAGACATTTGTGTGATGATGTCCAACTCGTTTTATGAAGAAAAAAGCCTTAAGTTTTCAGAAACATCTATACGAAAAAGCTTCTGATGGGGACATTTTTTTTGCCGGTTTTTCAAAGCTTCAAATTGATTCAGTGTTTTATTTTTGTCGTCGTAATTTGTAAATTATTTAAGTATAAAAAATATATAGCTATTAATTGTAGGCCTATTTTATGTTTTTTATTTAGCCTATATTATATTTATATTATTATTTTCTGTCCTGTTCTGTTGTTAAGGCTATCTGTTCTGGGCCGGGTTTCCCGATAACGATGTAGCCTAGCCTATCTTAGCTCTTAAAAGCGCTCTCTACGTGCAAGGTTATGAACGTTAGCCGCGTTTCCCAAAAATGTAGGCTACTGAACTCGTAGAACGCGAGAATAGGCTACTACGTGCTACTTGAGTCAATGTCCATTCGCAAAATGCTGAACTAGGCTATACTAACCTTATATGGAATCGTATTCTGAACGTTTAACCTAACAATCGTCATATGTTGTGTATTAGGAATCAAGACAGGTAAAAAAAAATTATATAATGACATTCTATATAGATAGATCATTGGAGCTAACATTCTAGGGTAGAATGTCATTCTATATAGATCATTGGAGCTAACTGACTCTTGCCGTAGATCTTTCAGATTTACGTCTGGATTTCCATGCTACTATGATGTTGCCAATGCGTCAAAAATTATTATCAAACGACAGTGCACCCCCCCGCCGATGATCCAATGCCCCTCTAGTAGATCTGCTCTGACGCCGACTCTGTGTGTCCTTGCATTCATTTCATTAAAATGTATCTTACCGACCCCAAACTTTTGGATGGTAGTGTAATTGTTTTTTTAACTTGACCAACTTGTTTTCAAATATACTTTCAATTCATTTCAAGTAAATAATAATCAAATAAAATTACAAATTATAGTGTAAGCAAACTATAGTCATTAAAAAAGTCACCCAAAGCACAAAAATAACTTATTTTTACAGTGGTATAAAAGGAAGCAAATATAGAGAACTCTTGGATCTGGTAAACAGGTGTGAACGCTTGCTTCCTGCAGCATAGCTTTCAAAGCCTGTTATGGCTTTATTGAGAGCATTGGGTGGAGAACAGCTTGTAACATGTGGGACGCACAGACTGTGGAGCGAGAGGTCGAGCGGTCTTAAATTTGACACACCCACCCCTGAGAGAACATCCAAGCACTTAATGCACCAACCCACCCATCCTGGGTCTAAAACGCTCAAACTTTAGGTGTTAAGACAAAGAGCCTCCAGCTCTCCAGACTTCCTCCCTGTGCTGCACACCTGCGGGCCAGCACATCTGCTCTTGCTCTCTCCAACACACACAAGCAGTTAAAGTCTGTGCAGCGGGAGTGTTGAAAGCACACATGGCCTGGCCGTCTTAATGAAGCGTATGTGGAGTGAGGGGGTGGAGGCCTCTCCCCCTCTAAGTGTTCCCTGATGAGGAATTGGTCTTCACTGTTTCCAAGTACTATAGCTCCTCTCTGGATCAAAAGGACTTTGACTTCAAGAAGTTATAAAGCTGGTGAACAACTCATGAAAGCCATCAAACTGCTCGAATATATTGAGCTGTAGTGCTTATTTGCCAAAATAAGTTTAAATAAAACTTGCAACATATCCCAATCCTGTCCTCCCCAGTTCTCACCATCACTTCCAATCTCTCCTTTACTTTCAATTCAATTAACAGTAAGAAAAAAAAGGAAAAACAAGAGTTTGAAATTCGTTTTAAACAAGTTTTCTCAAAACATCTCCAAATAACATCTGACTATAAATAATACCTTTAAAAAGTTTGAAGTCAGTAAAAAATAATATTATTTAATACTTTTAATAAGCATTGATGCATTAAACTGATAAAAGTGATCCATTTTTCAATTGTTTTCAATGCTGATGATAAGAAATCAGCATATCAGAATGATTTCTGCAGGATCACGTGACACTGAAGACTGGAGTAATGATGCTGAAAATTGTTGAAATATACTGAAATATGAAATTTTTTAGAATTTTTGTATTACATTTTAAAACACTTCAAATACACAGTGATTATACTAAAAATACAATTACGCTAAGGCCAGGTGTACACGGTGCCAATTCTGACGGTCGGAAGACCGTATGTCCATGCACATGATACGAGTGAGTTTATCTTAAAATTGTACGGATGCAGTGATATACAACACGATTTTCCGACCTGAAGAATTCTGAAGCAATTGCGTGAAGTTCCCTGATGTAATGACATGTACTGAATTGAGTTGGAAAAAAAGTCAGTATGATACAGCCGTTATGTAGTACATTTAAATAAAACATTCTCTTTCTCTCTCAACTGCATAATATTGATACGAGACATAAGTGTTTGCTACACATACACGATTTTTCAGCACCGGGAAACCAGGACGTCTGGGCACCTGGTGTGTGAATTATAATATAGCTAGGCTAGGAATAGTTATAGTTTTCAATAAGTACATATATGTTCTACATCTCTTCTGACCCCCGTAGCTCCTGAGCGATCCACTGTAAAATATCATCTCGGATGATCCTGTCATGTACACTCTGCATTAGGCTACATCATAAAGGCTAGCACTCACTGTTCCTGCAAAAGTTCAGTGTGTTACTCCAGACCTCTCTCTTTTATTTTCATGAAAGAATCTGAGCAATACTTTTCATTGATCCAATTTGCAACTCTTTTTCCATCTTTAATGACGTAGCCTTGACTAAGTCTCAAAAAAATTCAGTTTGTAAGTAGACTATTAACACCCCTTTTCTTTTATTTATTTATTATACTTTTATTTTGTTGTAATTGTCTATCATTTTTATTTGTTGATGGTTGTATACTTCTTTTGAGCATTAATAAAAAATACAAATGTAAATAAAAGTTCAGCAAATTTCTATCTTCGTTTTCATCTTTCTTCTGTAGTCTTCCTCAGCTCCTGATTGGTCAACTTCAGATAGATCGACAAATCGCCTCGGTCAACTGCACACACCTCACGAATGCAAGCCAATAGCTCCCAAACTTTTTCGACATGTTTAAAAATGATCGGGAGTTCGTGAGGCACTCGGCTCGGCTCGTAAATCCCCCTCACACGATGTGAGCCACGACCATGTGAGCATCAACCATTCCTCCCGATGGGAAATAAATCGCGTACGACAGCAAAAATCAAACCGTGTATGCCCACCTTAAGTCCAAGAACAGACCACCAAAGATGCCAACTTAATAACTAGCTGGGAATTGTCTGTTTCCTTGTGGCCTACACTTAAAAATGTGTCAAATAAGCCTAAGAAAGATTAAACCTTTTTTTAAATCTGATATTTCAACAAATCTTAGCTCATAATCTGCTTTAGCTAAGTAAGCAGACCTATATTTGTGGTTCAAGGCAGCCAAGTCACTACTACAATTGCAATGGCCAGTGCATCGGCATGTCAGAAACACTCTGAAAATCCCTGAGGTTCCCTCCTTCTTTCCGGCCAACTACTGTGTGGCCCTAAGAGAAAAGCGCGTGGCTGGAAATGAAAGTCTCAAGACCGGAGAAGAACCGGCGCACACACTGTCTGTACACTCATAAAACACACGCACTCTCACAGAACACATAGCCCAACCCTGCTGATATCCATTTTAATGCAGGATGCCGATGGACAGTGAGCACTTTGTTTCCCAGGAATGGTTTAAAATTCCAGAAAGGTCAGGGACCAATCGCTTCCCTTATGTGCACTTTGGCAAAGCCGGCCATACTCATGTGTGCTACGGAGAACAGATGTATGTCCACTGAAAACATGAAGACAATTAAAAATATTATCATGCAAATCAAATTTATTTACGATATCAGTTTAATTAAACTTTCATGGGACACAATTTGAGCAAAATATGACCATCCACCCATCACCTCAGCTGGAAGGGTCTTTCCAAAACTTCAGATAAAATAGATAATTTAACCTTTTTCCTGGATATTGCTACAATATGACCAGATCTAATGTTAAAAGGATCGTTCACCTAAATGCGAAAATATTTTCATCATTTATCAACCTCATGTCGTTCTAAACCTGTATGACTTACTTTCTTCTGTAGAACACAAAAGAAAACATTCTGAAGTACATTGGAATCCAAACAACATTGGGCCCCAGTGACTTTCATTCAAGTCATACAGGTTTGGAACGACGTGAAGGGAAGTAAATTACGACAGAATGTGGATTTTGCTTTCCCTTTAAGCTTCTTACAACAAAAAAAAAAAACTGATCAGAAACTACCCAACAACATCAATAAAGTTTATCTTAAATTCAAAGATCATCCAAATAAAAATCTTCATACATGCAAAAGCTCTTTAAAATCTCTTAAGCCGACATTTATGTAAAACACAACGTATCATCAAGCTCTCATTCCTGACTCTCCCCAGAGAGAGGACAGATTAGTTTTCCATGACCATGCAATGGCATCCGTGAGGTCATTGTTTCAAGGTGCTCTTTGCATTCATACAGCTGCTGACAAGGCAATAACCACCACTGAGAACTTGCCTATTGCAGCCAAGAAAAAGCCACACATCACTGGCGTTCAGCTCAAACAATCGATCCTAGTGTTATCCGGTATTTTCCATTCAGGAATTCTGCAACTTATGATCTGCTTGTAATTGCAATCGTGGTGAACAGCTGTCATTCAAGTCACGAGAACATACAGAGCAATACAAGTGCAAGTAGCATCACTTGTCAGTGTATTATGCTTTCACCAAACAAGTCCCTTAAGCTCTCTGATCTAAACAGCACTAAACCGGCTTAGCGATAAAACAGCCTAAACTCCTTTTCACATTTTCATTAAACTGTTATGAGCCCCTAATTTGCAGCACAAGAAACCAAACCCTTTGAAAAGCCTCTAAACTTTAGACTGACAAGCTCACCCTTGTGAAAAAAAGGGTACACTTTAGCATACTTTTTTTTAAAATAATAAAAAAAAAAAAAGATTTTATTTTTATAAAATATGTGTATTTTTATTGTGATATTTTTATATTGTGCTATTAATTTCTTCAGGTGACACACTTTTTTGATCTGCAAAGAAAGACTGAATGCACCTTTACGGCTCTAAGAAACAGCATCTACAGACAATCCCAGTAAATGCATTAAAAATGACTTATGACAGGCGCCTGTCAGAAACCCTGTGCTGTCATTGCCTCTTCAGGCTTAGACGATGCCTTATTTTGCACTCAAACCCGTTGTAAAGTTTCAGAAAACTTTCATAAACATAGAGCATTGATAAACTGACATTATTTTGTTGCATGCACAGGACTGTAGGTGCCTGTAAGGCTGCTCCAGCTATGCAATTTCATCTCTCTGTATGTCAACAAGCACGGAGGGAGTCTGATTCCTTTTGTTTATATTTAGTCAGTGCGCGAGACCGACACAGCTGAACATCCATCAAATCAATCACGACCCCACTGCCCAATATTTGGCTTTTGCTCCCAAATGCAACACATCAGGCCTGAATCAAGACATGCACGTATTGTATTTAGCCAGTGTAAAGCCCAAAACCACCAACCTCGCGTCTTCCACATAAACAACGCGTATGCGTGCATATGCATCGTTTGCACGCTCGGTTTTTTTGGCCTTGAAATGTCAAATCTCCCCACCGATGTTTTCTTTACCTGTTCGTCGAATCGATTAATGATGGCCTGGACCCATTCCACGGGCTTGTGCGCCGCCATGCTCAGGCGGATGCGCGCGCCGCTATGTCTCCTATCAATCACTTTTGCGATCCCGATTCCAGCTCCCGATTCGCCCCGGTTGCGCCAAATACCCCCTATACCGCTCCGCAAAATAATCAAGGAGGAGAACAGAGGAGGAGGTAGAGGGAGGAGGGGGGTTTGGTTTAGTTTTTCACTTCAAGCATACTCCACCACGCCGCCATGACACACCACCGGAAGTTTGAATCCTCCTCTCTCTCTCTCTGGCTTCATTCTGGGAGCTGCGCATGCGCATAATGTGCTTTTGAAGAACGACCGATATTAAAGGGGAGCAGATCATAATGTGTTTATGGGGTCTATATCTATCTATCTATCTATCTATCTATCTATCTATCTATCTATCTATCTATCTATCTATCTATCTATCTATCTATCTATCTATCTATCTGTCTATCTGTCTATCTGTCTGTCTGTCTGTCTGTATGTCTGATTAACTAGAGTTAGGTGTTTCTGGTACATTAATTTACTATGCACTGTTTGATAAATCGGTTTTAAATTTTTAAAATGTGCATTATGTATAATATTCAGTAAATAGAAGTACTATTGTGGTTTGTCCATTATTCTTTAAAATGTGCATTATGTATAATTGTATAACCTTATAAACTAGGCTATATAAAAAAATGTGCATTATGTATAATATTCAGTAAATAGAAGTACTATTGTGGTTTGTCCATTATTATATTCTTTAAGAATTACAATGAGAAGTTAAGACATTTAAACATGCAATGAGCAACCATGTAAATTCATTTTCACGAATCACAGCAGCTACTTTTTCCTTTAACAAAATTGGTAGACTATTTAAAATGGTTCAATTAAAGGATTTAGTTTACTTGTGTAAATCCTAAATAGGAAATCTTAAATGTGATGATGATCTTAAATAGGCCGAAACTTTATTGTGTTTTAATGTAGTATTATTGGACGGATAGATGTGACAGTAATGAAAGGCCGCAGATGGCTTTAATGAAAAAGTAAAGCAGACCTCTACTGCCACCTTGAGATCAAACTAAACACACCGTCAACAGAAAGCATCGTTAGCCAATAAAGCTGTTTGAATCTATTTATAATCACTAGAGGGCGTATGTGTTATCATATGTTTCTATACAGATCGTAATGCTAAACCCAATTGTAATTGTTAGAATGGCTAAGGATCAGCAATCTCCACCTAAAACTGACTGATTGATCTGGCAAACCAAACCGTACAGTACAGACTTGAAAATTGGAGGGATGGGCTCAAGGGATCAAGGGGTCTATGGTCAGACCCTTGAGTTGACATCACAAGTGTTGCTGGTATTGTCCAAATACTGCTAAATAATACACAATGTCTTTTTTCATATGTGCTTAAATTCCTTAAAGCTCTTGAAGCCGATAATCGCTAATTCATCTTAAGGAGTAACATAATTTTAATATCATTTTCTCTGTCTAATTCTATTTGCTAAATGCCCCTTGCACCTCAGACATATGCATGTTCTCTTGACTGAAAATAATTTTTAATCAAACTCTGAAATGAATAGACTGTTTACTTGACCTTAAAAAAAATCACACCGCAAGCTTGTTTTGTGGTTATTTCAGTTATTTATTTAATTGCATAGAAGTGAATATAATCATTACACAATATAACAGCCAAGCAACAAGTTTTGTTAGAGACAGATGTTAAAGGTGTAGTAAGTGATTTTTGCTGTTGACACTATTGCTAACATCAACAGCACTAAAAATGTAAAAAGCCTAGTAATTAAAACAGTTCACATTATTCCATAATGAACAGCACTATCATTCTGGAGAGTATATATAGGGCTATGTGTGTGTGGAAATGTGCTGGAAATATATTAGGTCCAGTTTATAGTTTATCTATAAAAAAACTAGTGCTGCCTCTCCTTCAAATAAGACAAAGACATTAAGATTAATTTGTCCTTTAGAATAAACATAAAAAAAATATTACTTGTTAGCATCTGGCAAAACCTGTCCAATTTATAACACTCTTCCCTTCCTGCAAGCCTCCTAGGAGTGGACCAGTGAATGGGATTTTCTGTGTTGGGGGTGTGCAAACAGTAAAGATATTTATGCATTTCTGTTTTGAAGATCAATGATAAAAATTTTAAATATTTGGCATATAAAATAATAAAAGGGCTTTATTTGATCACATCTCTCTAAGCATTGCTGTATACCTAAATCTTTAAAATATGTTGCACTTTTAAATAGGTCTAAATATGTCATAAATATTACAATGGATATGAAGATGGTGATGTGAAATATTTATCAACATATATTAGTCGTTAATTTAACATATATGTATATACAGTGCCTTGTAAAAGTATTCATACCCCTTCATTTTTTTCACGCTTCCTTATTTTAAATTGCTTTAAATCACCCCCCCCCCCCCCCACATCAATCCACACTCTATATACAATTAATGACAAAGCAAAAAACAGGTTTGAAACAACTTATTGAAATTAGTTGAAATTATTACATTGCAAGGATTCATATCCTTTTTTGGGACACTTGAAATTTAGCTCAGGAGCATTCATACCACTTATAGATGTGAAACCTGTGGCAAATTCAGTTGAATGGGTATGATTTGGAAAGGCACACACAGAAAAGAAATCTGCTGCATTAAAGTTGTCACAAATCAGTTTTTTCTTTGTCATTATAGAGTATAGAGTAAAGACTGCTGTGAAAAAAAAAAAAGTTGTTGTTGTGAAAATGTGGGGGTGTGTGTATTTTTTCTACACACACAACGTTTATATTGTGTATAACTACATAATAAAATGAATCCACATTTTAGTGTCTATATTAAAGATATACTGTCTGTCAGAAATGTAAAATGCAAAAAAGGGTAAACGCAGACAGTTATGGTCTAGAGACAATCAAGTAGGCTAGTAAAATAGATTTGAATGGTAATGGTGTAACAGTGATAATGAAGAACATGCTGACTGATAGTTATGGCCAAGGAGAATCATGAGAGCCACAAACAGAACATTGGTGGATAAGGGATATGGAATAGTTGTGTTTCAGGAAAGACAGACCTACCTAGTAATTGCCTGCCAAACAACTAAAATGCAAACCAGGGTTAGCGCAGGTAACATTAGTCCAGAGACAAATTATGAAATATTGACCCCAACTAACTCTATTATCAACTAACAGAGTTTTATGTTTCTGGTAAGTGAATTAGGCTATGTTCCTATGCACTGATTAATATACAAATTGTTTTTTAGTTTTTAAAATTTGTTATAGTATGATAAAATGTTGTAAATATGTTTCAAAACACCAAAAGGTCCAAGTCTATAGGCTACCATTTAATTGTTCAAGGCTGCCAAACCCTGCAAAGAATTATTATATTCCCCAGATTGGTGAAAGTGGCCACTGAAAGTTTTATTATATTATTATAGCTGTTCAAATTGAGATCGGGAGGTCATTCTACCAGCTGGGCGCAGTCCAGGAAAAGACTGCGCAACACGATTGATATTTCATTTCAGACACACACATCTTCTACTAAAGACAAAAGAAGCTGGGATGTAAGTCACAGAAGATGTAGAAGCTCAAAAATACAGATATATGTTTCATTTAAGTGCTGTTGAAATTTGATACACTCAAAAAAAATGACTCTCTGGTTGAACATGATTCAGTCATGGACAGTGGTTCCACGTGATTGTTTAGTGTTTTTTTGTGATTTATTATTTTTGTTTGGTTTTGTGTTTTTTTTGGTTCATTTTACATGAAATATCTGAGATAATATGTTTACATCATGTAGAACCACTGTTCCTGCAAGTTCATAGAGCATTAGACATGAAATGTCTCCTTATATTATCTAATTTTTCTAAAAAATGCATAAAATCACACTTTATTTCAATATTTTCTTTCCCCATATCCAGTCCTGTGCATAGCATGATTGGAAGTGCAAAACTTATTTTGAGGTACTTGATTGAAACATCAAGTTAAACCTAAAAGTAACCATTTCAAGTCAGTTTAACATGACGCTGTCATATTTGAATGACAAACCTGATACAATGGTGTTAAATCAAAATGAATTGTTTAAATAAAGTGAACTGTAGTTGGTAGTTTTGCGGATTTGCACAAGTTTATGCCTCCCGCCAAAATTCTTCATGAGGTAAACAGGTTGGTGTAGTAAAATTTGTATTATTTAGATATTAATATCACTTGTTTACAGTAGAGCAGTGGTTCTCAATTGTGCCTGGGGGCTTTTGTATGTCTTCCTTATTTAATAATACCCAATGCCATGTTTCCACCGAAATTACCCGGACCAATTGTGCTATAGGAACTTTTTCCCGGGGAACCTTTTTCCCCCAGACCTGTTGATTTCTGCATTTCCAAAGCGGTCTAAAGTACCGTGAAGATTAGGCAAATAGTCTTTAGGAGGGAGATCCATGAACTGAACCAAGAGAGCGTCAGATAAGAGAGACAAAATGTGCAGAGCAGTGGTAAAAGGCAGATAACAAAAGTCCAGAGACAGTCATGTAGGCTACTGTTGGTGTAGCAGTGATAATAAAGAACATGATACCTCATAATATGACCAAAGAAGCATGAGATCCAAAAACATTGGTGGATATCTAAGGTATACAGTGGAATATATGTGCTTTTTGAATAGATATACCTACCTGAAAAGTACAAAAAATGTTGTCTGCCAGACAGCTAAAATGCAAACGAGCTGATAACATACACTCTCAGAGAAAAATGTACATTAAAAAAGGGGGGGGGGGGCGTGACGTGTGTCGATGTGTGCTCTGCATTTCACCCATCCAAGTTGACACACACACAGACCGTGGACACACACTTGGAGCAGTGGGCAGCCATTTTTGCTGAAGCGCCTATAAATTAAATTTTTAGATGCTTTTAAATAATTCTTTTTCACACAAACACATATACACACACACACACACACATCTATTCATATTAATATAAGGTTGGTGATGGATTTTGTGGAGTACAGTCACTAGAGGGTGATGGATTCATTTTCTTTTTAGATTTTGATATAATAGAGCACGCTTTTCTTTTTAAATCTTAAGAATGTTTTGGTTTTGGTGAACAGTTTATTAGTGTTATAAAAATTCAGTGAATTAATTTCATAAAATATATTGTAACTATATACAAATGTGTAACTATATAAATCTTAATAAAGTATACTCATCTGTTTTTCTTGAAAAAAATAAACAAAGCTTCTTTGTATTCTTTATTAAGAATTATAATGAACCATAAAATCATCTTAGAGAAATTTTGACGTTAAAACGTGAAATATTTCATACAAGTAAGCTAAATACAATGACCAACACATTAAAATGTAAATTAGTTTTCAAGAATCTGATTACTTTTTCCTTTAAATAAATTTACCAACTGTTTTTAACTGTTAAACTAAATTAGTTTAATTAATAAACTAATTATCTTAAATAGTGAAACTTTATTGTGCTTTAGTATACTGTAGTAGTAATATTAGACGGATAAATGTTATAGCAACGAAAGGCTGCAGAAGGCTTTTAATATAATGTTCTGCATTTCTCTGTTTAATTCTATCTGCTAAATATGCTTTGCCCTTCAAAGATATTTTAACTGTCTGAAAATAATTTTTATTGGAACAATCAATTTCTGATTAGAAAGCCATATTCCTTAATTTAAGAAATAAATTACCAGATTGTGTACTTGCTCTTAAACATCACACCATGAACATGTTTTTTTTTTTTTGTGGTTATTTTAATTATTTAATTGCATGGAAGTGAATACAATCATTAAACAACATGACATCCAAGCAACCATTTCTCTTTTAACCCAGCAATAAAGGAGGAACAGATGGTACAGAAGGTGCTGTAAGCAACTTTCAGCTGCTTTCTAACTTCTCAGTAAATAAAAATGTTTTTAAAAAGTAATTAAAAGAGAAGCTACACACATTTTTATTTAAATAACCATTGAAACATTAGCTACATGTACGTTACACCATGATAAACAGATACTTACCATTCATATATCATACTGAAAAGCATATATTATTATTATTATTTTTTTTTTTTTTTTTGCTGGAAATGTATTAAAAGGTTCAGTTGCATGCACTGCATTATGAGATACAGCATTCCATACAATACTATCTGTTGTACAGGCCACTGCTCAGTTTGACAAAGGTTATTTTATGCTTACAGAACATAGTGCTGTAATAAAAGGTGTGTGGTAGCATTCTATTGCAAGCATAGTCGGGATTTCTTAGGACATGTATTTTAGTGATATGTGACCCTGGAGCACAAAACCAGTCTTAAGTCGCTGGGGTATATTTGTAGCAATAACCAAAATGGGTAAAAATTATCGATTTTTCTTTTATGCCAAAAATCATTAGGATATTATGTAAAGATCATGATCCATGAAGATACTTTGTAAATTTGTTTAGTAATATGCATTTCTAAGAACTTCATATGGACAACTTTAAAGGTGATTTTCTCAGTATTTAGATTTTTTTTGCACCCTCAGATTCCAGATTTTCAAATAGTTGTAATTCAGCCAAATATTGTCTGATCCTAACAAACCATACATCAATGGAAAGATTATTTATCCAGCTTTCAGCTGATGCATAAATCCCAATTTCCATAAATTGACCCTTATGACTGGTTTTGTGGTCCTTGGTCACATATCAGTCTGGAAGCTGAGACATTGCGTGTGCAACAATCACTTACAGCACCTGTAAACTTCACAATAGTTAATATAGTGGCAGAAAAGAAATGTATGTGCATGTGTTATCACCAGCAGAAGCTATTTGACCAGTTGAACAAAATAAAGGAACAAAAAAAAAGTAGTTTTAAGCATAAAATATGAACTTATTTGTGGAAGTTTTAAATATGCCCTTCCTATGGATCCTTGGCTTCCAGAGAAAACAACTCTAGACCTCCACAAACTTCAACAACATCGATGTCATCCAGATTAGTAAAGCGATGCTTATAAGTGTGTACTTGCTGGCCGTTCACTGACACACCATACTGCTCTACGTTGCAGGTGATTTTGATCTGAATAACACATACAAAACTGACAGTAAGATGCTTGCACTGATGTCACAAACAAACACCTACTTTTAAAGAGACAGTTCACCCAAAAATTTAAATTCTGTCATCCTTTACTTGCCCTTGTATCATTCACAACCCATTAGCAAACCTAGTTTGAAAATGATTTCATCATTTTTTGTGTCCATTCAAATGTGCAAAAATCTATTACTGTCATACACTGTCCATTTAAATAGAAAAAGCATCTACATGCCTACCTCAAAGAACTCTCCATTTTTAAAAGGGATGTCTTGACTCTTTTCTTCTACCCCCCAAGCCCCGTCCCGCCAGGTATTGCGAACAACTGCATCCTCCTCAAAACGGCATAGGTAGTGAAATGCTATCCCATACCTGTGACGCAGATTAATCTCCATCCTAATGAAGAATGGAACAGAAGAGTGGATATGTTATCATAAACATAAACTGTTTATGATAGTATTTGTACATTTACCCCCCCCCCCAAAAATTTTTTTTTTAAATGCTTTTGATGTGTGTATGTCAAAAAGAAAGGATTTTTTCTGACCTTTTACAGTCAGAGTTAACAATTCCATAAATTACAATGACTTTTCCAGGCTTTAGTCCATCCATCAGTTCTTTTTTGTATGATGCCACCTGATTGCAGGAAATATTATGAAATCGTAAAAAGAATGTTTTTGAAATTGTAAAATATAGGAAAGTATATTAAATATTAATCATGTTGAATTTTATACTTAATAGTGGTAGTATATATTTATTCTAACCACAAGATTCAGATGGCCAATGAAATCCAGCTCCATTCCCTCCACTGAGATGGTGTTCATTTGAGTGAATGGAATACGGTGATTATAGACCATTAAGTCTTCCCCATTGGCACTTATCTATGGAGAGCCATTGTATAATAATCAAAAGAGTGGAAATTAATTATTGTTTTCTTTCAGCTAGTACAGAAACAGAACAGTAGTGTACTAAATAAAGATTTTTGCCTGCTATTTATGGCTAGAAAGTTATATATATATATATGAATGTCATTTTGGGTAATTTTACAGCCAAATAAATGGCTTTTAAATAATTAATACCTTATATGCCTGTGTGGTGACAAGGATCTTGATGATGAACAGTTGGTCTTGGAGGAGAGGAGACTTAGAAGTGGGTTGATCTGAGTCCCAGCTATCGTTTCTGAAGGTCTTGTACACTATACGTTGTTGGTCATTCTCACAGCTAATGCACAGAGCAGTACTAGCAGCAGGATGAGTACCATCCTTAAGGCTGATATTTGATCTGCAGAACATAATGAAAACTGTATACAAAACTAGCAATGTCCATTGTAATATTGCTTTAAATAAGACAAAGACACTAAGATTAATTCGTCCTTTTAGATTGACAAGAAAAATACTCACGTATTAGCATTTGCCGAAATCCGTCCAATTATGATAACAGTCTTCCCTTCCTTCAAGCCCCCCGTGATTTGAGTAATTGCGGACTGTGTTTGAGATGTGAAAACAGTAAGCATATTTATGCAATATCACATTATAACTATGATAAATATCTGAAATAATAAAAGGACTTAATATGACAAGGCACCCAAAACATTGCTGCATACCTAAATCTCCAAATCTTTCATTAATGTTGGTATATGAACATGCTGATGTTAAGTATTTAGTTAGAGTCTAATATTAAAAATGTTACTTACTGGTTTGTAAAAAGTCTGTTGCTGAGAATTTGCCATTCTGCCAATTCTTTCTTTTCTGCAGCCTCAATGCAAATCTTCAGCTGGGTATTCAAGACCAAGGTTGAATCACCACGGATGGTAAAGAATGATGAATCGTCTAAATATAGCTGTGACTTTAGGACCACCCATATATTAAACAAATGCTGTACATAAGACTCTAGGTAGATATATCTACCTGCAAATTACCTAGAAATATTTTCTACCAGAAAAATGCAAACAAGTGTAAAGAGGAGATAACTATAGTCCAGAGACAGTCATGTAGACTACTGTTGGTGTAAGAGTGATAATGAAGAACATTATGCCTGATAATATGACCAAAGAGATGCATGAGAGCCTAAGAGCCACAAACATTGGTGGATATCTAAGATATACAGTGGAATATTTGTCCTTTTTTAATAGATATACCTATACTGGAAATTACCTAGAAATATCTGCCATAAAATGCAAACCTGAATAAGAGCAGATAAAATACACCCTCAGGAAAAACTTTGCAAAAGCTGTCACCCTTTTAAAAGGTACTAATGTGCCCCTTTGAAAAGTTGTGGATAGCAACCACATAAGAAGAATGATCCCCTAACGTTCTGCTAACATCAAAATTCCAGTAACATTTCTGTAACCATGCTGCAATAATCTGCAATAAACCACCTCAATAATCTGAATTCATAAGACCGAATTCTCTTCTAATATTTATGATTATCTATCACTGTACCACAAACTGAAAACTGCCCACATCCTGTGTTTCCAAGTTAACTAGCAAACAAATAAATACATAACTTTATTGCAATTTGAGAGATAAGCAACTGCTTTTTAGGGCATGTTGTTGGTAAACACCCATAATACTGTGATCAATAGCACCACACATTTTAATATTTTGAATAAACGGGTTAGCTTTTCTTAATTTGACATAATTCATGATATTTTAGATGGATAGTAATGACTGCAGAGTACATACATTTTTTCAAAGCACATTTGACCAAATCCAAGCCACATCAATCATAATAACTATTATTAATGTATAGAATTGATAATAAGTGATATATACTTGCTGGAAAGTATGGGCTGGAAAGTCAAAAATGAATAGGATGCAATACTAGCAAGAAAAAAAAAAAAAAAGCAAAATTATGGTGTGGCCATTGGTTAAGAAATGTTTATTGGGGCAGCAGGGTCACAGAAAAACAGAGACAAAAACACTAAAAGACTTTAAGAAGGTGGTAACTCAATATAATTAAACCATCAGAAACTCTTTACTCTCCAGTGACACCTTTTTCCTGAACTGCAAGCTACCTGGAGTCTCAAGAAGTAAAAGGTGTCAGGTTCTCAGAGACTTCGTAACATGAGCTCCACTTAATAAGAATCACAAACTGAACTGTCATGAAATGTAATGAAAGCAACAAATAATTCTGTGATAATATATCACCTATTGTGTTTCCATATAATTATATTAGATAGCTGTTAAACTGCTAATCTAGCAGTTAGCTGTTTAAAAAAATTAAAATTAAGCAGACCTCTACTGCCACCATGTGATCAATCTAAATACAACGTCAACAAAAAGTAGTATTTATTATAGTTACCCCCCCCATTTTGCTAATGTCAACAGCAATAAAATATGAAAATATTTTCACAAGTGTTCTTCACCTTCTGTCTGTAAAAATTACTTATAGTACCTTACATTTCACAATATTTAAAGATAACATTAATCTTCTGATGATAAAAGCTGTTGACTAGTTTTCTACTTCCAGCTTGATTTAAATGTAGATCTATATTCTGCAAAGTGCAAAAGATTGCAAAGGTATTAGATATGTAGTTAGAAAATTATATGTTATCATTAGCGTAAGGTATTTGTCCATTTGAATTTTGCAAACCAAATGAACAGAAAGTGTATTTTAAAGCAAAATTTATTTGTGGACCCTGGATCCTTGTTAGACGTTCACAAAAATCAGCTGCAGCTGTCCATAAACTTCAAAGACATCGATGTCGTCCAGTTTAGTAAAGTGATGCTTGTAAGTGTGTGTTTGCAGGGCATTCACAAACACATCATAATGCTCTCTACTGCAGGAGATTTCGACCTGAATCACACAAAACAATAAGATCATGTCACAAAAAAACTTCTACTCTTAATTCTTAAAGGGACAGTTCACACACAAAAAAAAAAAAAAAAAAAAAAAAAAAAAGAAAGAAAAAAGGAAATTCTATCATTTTCTCACCCTTGTGACATTCCAAACACATAAGCCTTTTGTTCATTTTGGAACATAAATGAAACATTTTTAATATTATATTAACAACAATTCTAAGGAGCCATAAAAATAATATTGATTAAAAAGAACTCTCAAACGAGTTGTCTTAGTCTTCAAATCCTCATCTCAATTAGCCCTTACATTTTATTTTTTTTGGTACTGGTTCCAAGAAATATTAGTTTTTGATTCTCAGAACATTCCCCAAACAGAGCTTTAAAGGGTTAAGAATGTTTAATGTTACCTAAAAACTTCAGGAACATTTCTGCAGCCATGCTGCAATATTAGGCCTACTTTAATAAACAGTAGGCCTATATTAAAGATTAAATTCTTTCATGAATATGTAAGGTTATCTGGAACATTCATCTATCTCACTGTACCACTGAAAACTGCCTAGATCATTATCAATAGAGTAAAAAAAAAAACATCCCTGCAGTGTTCTGGGAGCATTTATGGTTATTAGAAAAAAAAAAACATTTTGCATGCAACGTTGCAAAAAACTCGAGATGCGAGAGCAAACGCTTCCGTCTAGTGCATTTACATAGAAAAACAAAGTGTTTAAAAAGAAACAAAAAGTGTTAAATTGGAGTGTAAAGTGTCTCAGTGGGGTGAAAAAGCGTATAGGTATGGGTTAATTGTTTGAGTTTTAAATTGCTTGTTTATATTTTAAAAGCTACCGCCTGCAAGTTTTCAGCGAAAATCAGTCAGCCAGTTCAAGTTTCAAAGGATCAAAAAAAAAATAAAAAAAAAAAAAAAAAATAGAAGAAATAAAATGTATATAAAACAATCAAATAGGACCCACATGCTATGAGTTATTTCAGAGAGATTTTAGATGCTTCTACATAGCCTATAAGCATTATACAAACATTACATTTAGCAAATTAGAGAAGTACGGTCATCTTAATTATAATTTCAACAATCTGAAGCAATAATAAATGAAAACAAGTGCAAGTTTGCATAAAACTATCGTCAGTTCTCTGCTTTTACACATAATGAAAATGCTACTGTATTTTTTTATTTTTAAATCTTTTGTGGATGTTAAATAAATATATAGGCTATATAATAAGTGACAAGAAAACTAAACTGAAGAAAAAAAAAACTTTATTGTTTTTAAACATGAATACAGGTTGATAGATATTAAAGTTCACAGTAATAAAAGACCACAGATGGATCACTACGGTCACCGTGACTTAAATGTCAACAGAGACAGAGATATTTATACACTGTAAAAAAAAAAAAAAAAAAATGTGTCATTGTAATCAGTAACAGTACCATTTATTTCACTATTTTGAAAAAATAAAATGGGCCAGCTTTTCTTAACATAATTCATGTTATTTTGGAGAGAGATATACAGTATAAGGTATAATTAGAACATTTTTATGCTGTTCATTTGTGTTATAATTGATTCGTTTAAACATACATCAAGAGTGATAAGAGTTTCAAGATGGCTATATAGAAATAAGCAACTATTTACTGTAATACCATATACATGATAACATACTACATAAGGAAGACAAAATACCAAAAAGGGTATTATGTTAATTCAAAAAAGCAAAAATCACAGTGCTGTTCATGTTTACGGTGAGCCATTTTTCTGTATTTGAAAGCAATTTTACTTTTCAACAATTAGCAATGCTTTCCCTTATCTTTCTTTTAAAAGTGATTTAAAAATGCAACATCACAGATTCCTGTTAAGCCTGCACTAAAGTCAGCTGCAGATCTCCGGAAATCTCCAAAATATCAATGTCATTCAGCTTTGTGTAGCGATGTTTGTAAGTGTGTGCTTGTTCGCCGTTGACAAACACATTGTAATGATAGGGATTGCAGGAGATGTTGACCTGCAACACACATGAGTAATATTATTTTTAACTCACAATGAAAGCATCAATATAGTAATACATGTTCATGGATGTAAGTGTGCCTACCTGGAAAGGTTGTCCTTTGTGAAACGGCAAGCTTCCGGACCGTTCCTCTGTACCCCACTGCTCCATCTGATTGGTGTTGAGCACAACCACTCTCTCATCGAAACGAGGATTATAGTGCAATGCAATCCCATCTCTGTAGCGCAGGTTAAATATTATTCTAATGGAGGAAACAGAAGACTTACATCTTAAAATGAACAGATTTACATTTTTGTTTAAATATTAGCTATAATTAAAATAACTGTGTGAGTCTGTCATCTGATGTCTGACCTGTTAGCATTGTGATTGATAACTCCGTGGATGACAATGTTTTTGCCAGGGTGAAGTCCACCATTGATGACGGTTTTGTACGGGATAGTCTAAATGCGAGTCAAAATAAAAAGATATTTATAAACGAGTGACTTTAAAGTCATGTAAAACTTCAAATGTTTCAATAATGCAATTAAAATGTTTCAAATTAATAACACTGGTTTTATTAACAACATCTACAACTTGGTCTACTGATGAAACCTAAATAAGCTTATAGCAAAGGAATCTAAAATGAATTCAAATCATTTTAGGAAAACAGTTAATGGAGAAAAACTGCAGAACTATTGCAAAAAGATACGGACAGAAAGGTGAATGTCCTAGAGAGGCCATCAAAAGTCATGAACATATATTCATGCAAAATAAAATAAATAAAACTTTCAAGTTTCAAGAAGCTTGACAGATACCCACAAAATACTAGTTATATCTGTAAAAATAGGTTAAAAACTTATGAAGTGTCACACTGAAAGCACAGATTCTCATATTTATCTGAATCTCTTCATGCATGACTTTCAGCTGTGTATGGTAATGTGATTTCTTGTGTAGAGTTGCTCTTACATAGTTAGGTGCAGATGGGTATGCTGGGAACTGTGGGTAGATAAACATGTTATTTTTATCATTTCCTCATACAGGACAAGCACAATGTGATCTCAAAACTGTTACTGAAAGATACAGGAGACTGCAAATGTCACGCTTGCTCAAACAACAGCAGCTTAGCGAGCACTTTCAACACATCAGAATGACACAAAATAAATGATTCATTATTAACAACATCACAAATAAGAACACTGTTAAACACAGATAACACTGAACAAAGGTTTTCTAAATGCTGACATGGTCAACCGACTAAAATGGGAAGTTGTGTGCATTGACACTTGGCAGAGGTGAAGTAGATGTCATCATTTTCTGGAACCGTAGTTGACACATTAACCCTATCACACCAAATGAGGAAAAACAAGTATATTGTCTTTCTTATAATTTCTTCCTCCAACCTTTCATGTACATTATGTTGCAGGCATTGTGTGGGCTTTGTAGAGCACCAATTAAATCATAATTTTGATCACCATAAAGGTGTCACATGACATATTTCATGATGTATTAAGCACTTACCCCACATCCTGGAGGAACAGCATACTGAGGCTGTAGATTAAAGGAACAGCAGTTGTTTATGACAGGAAAACTGCAATAATAATCGCGCTCCTTAATGTTGTTCAAACAGATTTTGCTCTCACCTGAAATCCTGTTTGAGGTGCAATATAACCCTGAAAAGATGATATACAAAATGCATTCAAAAGACATTGCAAAGCTATGCTTGCTATTATAAAGTGCTGTATCTGAGTTTTATCTCAAAAGTTAGATGCAGTATGAATTGATATCCATCTGTCTTACAGGTACATGGTGATAGTACTCACTGGAAAGGCTGGTTGTGGAGGTAAATAAGGCTGCAAAAAATAAAATAAAAAATGTTTATATGTCATATTACATTTAAAAATGTTATTTAAATAAACAGTTGGCCTAAAAGTATTCAGCCACCACACACACTGAATACTGCTTTAATTTGAGGAACTGCACTTGTGATTACTTAATACATTCATTACAAAAGACACTGGCACAGACAAAAGTCATTCCAAACTAGCTCAAAAGGGAAGTTATAGTCTGAGAATGTATTGAGAATGTCTAACAATGTATTTTAGTTCTCACCGCAGGATTCTGGAAGGCAATAGAGTTCAACTCCACCATTCCCTCCACCGAGATGGTGTTCACGTTAGTGTATGGAACACGGTGTCTATAGTCCATGAAGTGTCTCCCATTAGTAGATATCTAAAGAGAACCATCATAAAAGTCATAAATGAAAAGAGGTGAAATGCCTTTCAAATAATTAACTATTTATCGTTCTGCTGATTAAAAAGAAAGATGCCAATGGCTACTCTAAACTGCAAATCTGAGAGTGAATGTCCTTGTACCTTGTATTTGTCCTGCTCAACAAGGATCTGGAGGGTGAATGTTTGGCCTTGGGGAAAGGGAGATTCCTGTTTGCGCTCCTCTGAGCCCCAGACCCTGCTCTGGAAGGTGTTATGCACTACATACCCAGGGATCTCATAGCGTGGGTTAAAATGCAGAGCAATATCAGCCCCAGAATGAGAACCACACATAAGGTTCACATGAAATCTGCAGGACAAAAAGGAATGAGAAAGGAATGGGTAACAAGGAAAGTGTGATTGTATCGTCTCATCTCATTTCTGATCTGATATGTTCTAAAATAGTTGCAAGGCTCACGAAGTGACACCTGAATTGGTAAATAATTATTTACAAATTAAAATTGTACTACTAAAAAAAAAACATCAAGAGCACTTTTGCAGCGTTGGTTAAAGGGAAACAGCATATTGCTCAACACTCTTTGAAAATGAGAATAATGTTCTTGAAAACTATCATTAAACACTATTCCTCACCTGTTAGCCCCTGGTAAAACCCGTCCGCTTAAGATAATGCTCTTCCCCTCCTGCAGGCCTCCCTGGATTTGGCCACTGAATGGGATTCTCTGTGTTGATGTGAATAGTAATATGACACATAAGTACTCACCTAGCGTGCAGTCTGTATCTGCCCTGAGAAGCTAATACCCAAAAATTGAGGTAAATTATTAAAATGGCTTGTTTAATATACAAAATTAGGGCATGGATGTCTTTTGGAGAGCAGAGTTAGTTTTCACAAGCCAGCTGAGAAGGGCACACACATGTGTGTGGTTTCAAACTCCTAGTCATTAGATTAGAATAGCCTATGTGAAGTCCTCCAAACTTAAACTTCAATATCACCTCGGGGCATGGTGTCACATTTTGTAATATTTATTTATTTTGTATTTTTTTGACGTTTGTAGTTTTATAAATATTTTAGCGTTTCATAGACTACTAAAGGCATAATCCCAATGTGAAAATTTACGTGCCACACCATGTGACAACATGTGACACTAATGAACTGAACCTTTTTACTGAACGGTGAAAATGTTCATTTAGGCTAAAAAAAAAAAAAAAAAGAGAAAGCAAGGAGAGGAAAAAATTAAAAAAAGACACCATCCTAGGCTAGGGAACTTTTTAAAGGAGTTTTAACTTTAAATAGTGAAGTAGCTAACGCAGAAAAGAGGAAGTAAGACAAAGAAAATAACAAATAAAGGAGATATACTGATAAGCCATATGGTCCGTGTAACGCTTCACAATTCAAATTTCAGACCACATGGAGTAAATGCAAAAATGAATAAAATGACAAAAACAATCGCCATTTTCTTTCCTTTTTTCAATTTTACTTTTGCTAAATTGTGACTTCAGAAATGATAATTTGAATGAAAAAAATCTAAACAATTTTTCCATTTTTATTTTTTTTTTATCTTACAATTTGTGCTGTGGGCTGTACCATTAGCATGAGGGTGTGCCGCAGACTGTTTCACAAACACTTAAAGGGATACTCCACCCCAAAATGAAAAATTTGTCATTAATCACTTACCCCCATGTCATTCCAAACATGTAAAAGCTCCATTCGTCTTCAGAACACAATTTAAAGGGGTCCTATTATGCTCTTTTACAAGGTCTTGATTTTGTTTTGGGGGTGTACTAGAACATTTTGTTATACTAGGTTGTTCGAAAAACATATATTTTCCACGTATTTTACATTATTACAACACATCTCTCCCCAGTCTGGCATGAATGGCTGGAATAGTTCCTGTATCAAATGAAGGCCCGCCTTCAGAAATACGAAATGCGCTGTGATTGGTAAACTGCGCCAGTCTGTGCTGTGATTGGTTAGCTGGGCCAGTGTGTTTTGTGATTGACAGCACTCGGCGCCTGGTCGGGAAATGTCATGCCCCTTACCATAGCTGCCTGCTGTGAGCTTCAGTGTAAATATTGCGTCAAAATCAAATTAATTTGAGCACGATTTAAACCCGGATGATTGTAACCACTCTAAGCTCATAATAACACTCGTAATATCTGGTAATATCGTTGTGATATCACAAATCCTGGAAAAGATGCATTGTAGTCCAAACGAGTCATTCGTTGTAGTTTTTGAAAAGTGATTTCTCCTTTTGAATTGGACTTTGAGCATAGTAATTTTGCAGATCTTTTTTATGCTCAAACAGCAACATTACAGACTAACTAAAGTTGAAAAAGTGAAAAAGCATAATAGCACCCTTTTAAGATATTTTGGATGAAAACCTGGAGGCTTGAGACTGTCCCATAGACTATAGGAGACTGTTGACAAAGGAATTACTGAATAAAGTCATTATTTTTGTTTTCTTCGCTTACAAAAAGTGTTCCCGTCACTTCATATAACCCAGATTGTAGGTCTGATGGCAGATGGAGTATTCTGATGACAACTTTCATACCTTTTCTGAACCTCGAGACTGTTATTTATTTGGCAGTCTATGGGACAGTCTCAAGCCTCCAGGTTTTCATCCAAAATATCTTAAATTGTGTTCCGAAGACAAACTGAGCTTTTACGGGTTTGGAACGACATGTGAGAAAGTGATTAATGACAAAATGTTCATTTTGGGATGGAGTATCCCTTTAACATGGCTTAATGTATCCTACTAAAACAGTGACACTGGAGGACACACCTTACTAATAAACAAATAGGCTACTATTTACAGACAAGCAGAATAGCCCAGGACATGAAAGCAAATTGCGCTAAATTGCACGTTAAGTGTTTTGTGCCCCACTGAAAACCTAAAGAAAATACGTGGCTCAATGAACGAAGACAAGACGGTGGTATACATTAAAAGCACAAACTCTGTATATTTATTAATAAAATGTAGCCTATTAAAGCAGAAGAGAATATGAATGCTGCACGCTAAACTGTTGTCCTCCCATAGTCGTAATGGAAGAAGACGGTGTAAAAGTGCGGCTAAATTCGGTATACTACACCTCATTAATTTTGCCTACTGGGAAGCATGTGACCGGAATATGAACGCGACACGCAAAGTTAAGCGTTTTCCTCCCTTTGAAAACCATTATTAGAAAATGCTATGGTTTATGGCTTAATGCATTAAGACAGTAATTAAAAGAGCAAAGAATACATCTTATTACATCTTATTAGCAGAAGAGCCCAGAGTTTGAACGCAACGCGCAAGTTTCCCGTGAAGCGATTTCTGTCTACCATAACCATCGGGGGACATTCTAAAACGCATAACGTGGCTTAATGCATTAACACAGTGTTTTTAAAGGACCAAATTCAGTAAACACACTATTAATAAAGCATATAATGTATAGACAAGCAGGCGAGTGTTTAATTACGCATTAAGCGATGTCCCTCCCAAGGAACCAAAGTCAATAAACATTATTAACATAGGATAAAGCTTTATTCATAAACACCAGTCACGAAAATCAGTCTACATATATCTCAGGGCAATGTTAGAACTGTGAAAGCTACATTTGAAAAACATTACAGCCTCCAGTAATTCGCTATGCTCGGCTGACTGCCACAGACTAGCGGGAAGTGGCAGCGGCATCAGCTGCCGCCGAGTTCGTAATTCGTGATAATGTTGTAGCCTGCTGAAAAACATATTATAGCCTAATTTCTTAAGTCACAATTTAATGAACTGAAAAAAAGGAGAGAAAATGGCAATTAATTTATGAAATGACTGAAAAAAAGAAGAAAAAAATGAATGTTTGGTTTCATTTTTGCATTTGCACTATATCTGAAAATTGAATTGTGAAGCTCATAGCTTATTATGACGCCATATGATCATTTTCGCAAATAATAATAATAATAATAATAATAATAATAATAATAATAATAATAATAAATAAATAAATAAATGATCAGTCACTTACCGGGTTGTAAAACGGTTGTTGCTGATAAAAAGCCATTCTATCAGTTCTTACTTTCCTGCAGCTTTAAGTGTGTAAGAGAGAACAAAAGGAAAGCGAGCAGTTTCAAACAGGAAAGATTTAAGAACCACCTACTACAGATGTCCGCTTTTCGATTGAAACACAAGTCAAGATCGAGTTCTCCAGAAGGCTTGGAACTTGGCCAATGCTCATTGGCTGTACATGGGCTTCTACGTTTTGCTTTTTCTAATGTTGATCAATGTGAACGTTTATTCACTGATCAATCCCAAACTGCTCTGTGAGGAGGAATGTTATATAGCCTGTAATATAATAGCAATACGTTAGCTACATAAAATAGACAGAGGATGGTCATTTTGGGGGAGAGAGTTAAAACAGAAGGTTACGTCTCACTAAGTGATAAATATTTAGGCTATTTTAGGAATATTTGTAGGCTATTTCCCGAATAATCGACACTCCAGAAGCGTTCTCCCATGAGAAGTGCAAAATACAGTCTGCTGTAGGGGACAGAGGGACTAATATCATTTTTCACGGATAATCATCCTCTTATTCATACTAAATATGTTAAAACATGGCATGTCAAGATGTCAACTATAACATGATTCTAAAATGACTTGCGTTGCATGCCCAAACTAAATATCTTGTAATTTTGAATTTACCCAAACCGCCTAGGAAAATCACGTAGATCGTCTTAACTCTTTGTAGCCTACTATTTTCCAGGAAAAGTAATTTTATGGCAGACTTTCAGGAAACGTTCTGCCAAACCAGATTACCAGGGGCACGTTCAAGCTCACACCGGTGCGCAACGTTTTGCTACGTTTTCCGGGTTGAACGACACGTTTCCTGGAAACGGTGTGCAACGGGTTTGAGATGCGTTTTCTCTTGTTTGGTGGGTGTGTCAGAAATGTCGGCCCAATCAGCGGCAGCATGTATATAAACCACGCGGTATTAAAGAGACACCTCGCACAATGGGTCCTAGTAAAGTAGTTTACAAATGTGTCCGCTGCAGCTCGGTATATGCAACAATTGAAGACAGTAAAAATAGCATATCACCATGATGATGTAGTTGTTTATATTTTTAACTTCATTGCAAGGCAAGTTTATTTATATACCAAATTTCATACACAGTGGTAATGAAGTGCTTTACAAAAAATGAGAATGATAATTAATAAAGGTATTTAAAAATTAAGAACTAGAAATAAAATAATTTAAATTAGAATTGATTAGCTACCAGGAGATAAAATAGATGTGTTTTCAGTCAGAATTTGGTAAGATGTGTGCTTTCATTCTGGACGGCAAGGGCAGTGACTGTAACATCGAGGGTACTTTGCAGTATTAAACAAGTATTTATATCAATATCATCAGGCTCCGAAAATTCTTCAAAAAGAACACAGAGAATGGCCTTCTCAGCTGCCATAGTTGCAACGCTTGCGTCATCACAACAGGGTGTTCAACACGCCACCGTTTCCGTTTAAAAAACGTTTTGCAACTTTTTGTCGGGGCTGAACGCAGCCCAGCTGTTTTGTAACATTTTTGTACAACCCAGAGCCATAAAATAATGCGGTGTCAGAGAAAATGTTTAATGCTGTACAGTAAAGGAGCAGTCAATGTGTGGAATTTTTCTTGTACAGAAAACAGTTTTGGAATTTAATAACCGTAGACAGATGTAAATAATAGGCTACTACAAATACTATAGCCTTAGTACACAGACTAAGGATTTTCTTTAACATTTTTTTCTGATACATAAAACTCCTGGAAGCATGTTAAACTACACAACATTAACAACTAAGAGTATGTTTGTTTTTGAACAGGGTGAATTTGCGGAAAAAATATCTGTCAAATTACTAAAGTACTAAATAGGCTAGTACTAAATAAAAAAGTAGCTTATACTAAATTAAAGACAAAATGCAATTTCTGATTTCAAATAAGAAAAACATCTTACAGATTGTATATATACATAATATGTAAAACTCTAGATAAGATTAGAAGTAGCCTAGATTATATAGACCTACCCCTGGTTTCACAGACAAGGCTTAAATCTAGTCCCAGAGTAAAATGCATGTTTGAGCTGTCTCAACTAATGATATCTTGCTCTGACATATCATAAAATATGTCAGTGCCATTGTTCTGTCTCAAGATACACAGATGTAACATTTTTTTTTAAAAAAGCCGCTTCAATATCTTAATTTAACTAAGGCCTAGTCCTGTTTTAAGCTTAGCCCTGGCTGTGAAACCAGACTATAATGTACTATAATCTCGCTCTCTTTCATGAAATGGAAAAAAAAAAATATTTCAAATGTTTTATTTGTTTATTCCTGCGAGGATAAAATTACACTTTGTTTACAGACAAGTGGCTATAAGCTTTACAAAAATATGAATTCATAATTACATAACATTAAAACCACAATCTCATTCTAGAAATGTACAATTTGTGTTCGACACGCTTTGTATATAAAGAGCTGTACAACAGGCGTAAAGTACCTTTTCAAAAAATTTCAATGGAAACATATAACATTTTGTACAAATAAAATAAGAAATCTTAGCTGTACAATAAATAAAACAATAGTTCTCTTTTCAAATTCCTTTAAGTTGTCATGGGAACAGTCACTGCCATCTTCACCATCCTCTCATTGTTCATAACACCACAAATAAACCACTCAAAACTCTGCATGCACACTCTCACACACTTTCTCTCACACACACGCACAAATTAAAACAAGAGGTATAAGATATTAAAAGTTCCTGAACATCATCCTGCGGGGTCAAAATATTTTTCATTCTTTATGATATTAAAAATACCTCATCAGGATCCTTATTTTTGAGGCTCTTTATCCATCCTGGAAGGGCTCAGTAGGTCAGATTAGCATCCGGTAAATGATTATTCATGTAAATCTTAATATTGAGCAAATACATGGAATATGGAAGTCACTTTTTTTTTAGGGTACAGGAAATTTTGTAGACTGTAAAAGCTGAAGGTCTATCCTCAAAAGAGCATGGAAATCACATTCCATTCATCTGACGGCACACGAGGAATTTGAAACAGCAAAACGTGGCAATATCTGCTAACTCAATAAATCTGCTGAAAGCCTATCAGCATATTTTCCATTTACAAAGTTCAGCTGAAATGGCTTTGCTCAGTGTTAGAACAGGCAACAGTTCAAAAGTTGCCAAAGATGGGGCTACTATAAGAAAAGCATCACAAAAGTGAACATTCTAAAAATTACTCAGTTGTTTTCTTTAAATGCAGTAGCCATGCTAATGTTAACAGCAGCTGTGGACAAACTGTCGTATTTGTAGACATAGGGACAACGAGAGCGGAGGCCTGGACTGCAGTGCTCACGCAGACAGTGGTGATGCCATGCACTGAACATTCAGCCAATCAGAGAACAGAAGGAAGGAAAATACAGAGGAGAATATAAAGTGACATGGAAATATGATGATTTGGAAGAAGTCGGTGGTAAGAAGAAAGGTTGAGACATCAAGATGGAGACAGGAACGGCAGATGACAGAGAGGGGATCACAAGTTTGGCCCATTCCCAGTGCGGAGAGAAACCCACAAGAAAAACAGCAGAGACAACACACAAAAATATTAAAAAGAAAAATACAAAAGGGATTCAGGGATTTCAACTGCTTGTACTGATAAATAATAATAATAATAAATCATTTTATATTATATAATGTATTACATTATATAATAATATATTATATCATTATTGTCACTGATATTATTTAAATTTTTATAAATTCAGATTACACTCTTTTAACCACAGTCTAACCATCGTTTTTAAATGTACAAGGTGAATTACTGACCACAGGCCAGATATCTGGGCATATAAACATATTCAAAGTGTAACAGGTTAAATCAATAAGCACCTTCCCCCTGATCCAATCCTATTATCTGCTTCTATATAGTAAATAATAAACGATAAGTCACACAAATCTTCACACATCTGCAAACCAGACCATTCATTCATATAACGGGCAAAAACTTTGGTAGCAGAAAAATGCGCACAAACATACACTGTCACTTATTGATATTTTCCGCACCATATGATATCAGGTTTGACCAAATATATAATGGTTGATTCCATGCACAGCATCCTTCTGACTCACAATAAACTAAAAATCCAATGGTGTAAAATTAAGTAGGCTCAGAATAGAGACAAAAACAATGCACAGGTCGGCTCCAAACGATCAGTTAGTTTTCATGCTCCCTAAACTACACCCCAAAAAAAGGGGGATCTACTGCATGCTAGCGTTCCAGACTAGGATACATACTCCTCAGACTTCCAGAAGTGCCCGGGATGTGAGAGTCTGCGATTGAGCTTCGGCAGCTTCTCTAGTAAGTCTGACAGCTGAGTGAATGTGGGTCTGTCCTCAACCTTAAAGGACCAGCAGGCTGACAAGATCTCCTGCAGTGCGAATACAGTGACCATGTTAATATTATATTGTGTATATGTAATTATTTTTAAATATATATATATATATATTCCAGGGCTGGACTTACCGTAACCTCCTTGCCCAAGCTTGTACCCTTCTGGGTCAGTAACGTTCTGATGCCTTCTCCACTTCCCAGCTGATAGATCAAAACTTCAGTCGGTTGGTTAACGATAGGCCATTCTTTAGCCTGGAGTTCATACCAGATAGTGCTGAGACAGAAACATTTAGAGTCAACTGATCAACTTCAGTGTTGGTTTGCAAAATATTATAATTTGATTTTGATAAAGCCTTTACAATGAAGCACCAATCCGATTATTTTTAAGCAGAAATGAAACATTACTACCGAAACCAAATGTTTGCATAAGAGGCCCTGTATATGTGATGCAGATGTGGGAAAAGAGATTTGGTTTTTTACCCAAATGCATAAACATCAGCAGCTTTTGAAAAGGGCAAACAGTCTTCTTGGTTTCCTGGTCCCATCTTTTGCACAACCTCTGGAGCCAGGTAATAGATCCAACCTCGTGGAAGCTTCAGTTCATTTTCCCGCCTACAAACAAACGCATATGATAATGAAGTTCTTAACAAAGCATACTGTATAACAAGGCTATTTTAGTTTTCTACCACTGGGGTAAATGACATACACCCTACCTGTCCTCCTGGACAACTCCAGACATCCCAAACAGACCGAAATCGGTGATGACCACTTTGTTTGAATCGTAAAAAACATTCTTAGACTTTAAATCTTTGTGCACTATTCCCTTTGCATGGAGGTAACCCATTCCCTGCAAAAGATAAAAGACACAAAACAAAACCATTATTAATGTGATTTGAGTTAAAGAAGCAAAATTTATGATATAATGGTCAGATTTTTTTTAGCTGTATTACATTTTGATGAAACACTACAAAGACATTTTTTGGATAATAACATGCACTGATAAATCACTCAAAATAAAGCCAAGAACATGTATTATATGTGATGCTTCATACCTTTACAATTTCCTGAGCGATTTGTCTTATCTTGTTGATGTCAAGTTTAGAATCCCTGACAACCGAGTAGAGCGTCCGTCCTTTACAAAAGCTGCATCAGGACCATAATACATAAACACATTACAATCAAAACACAAATGCTCCTATATATTATAACATACTACACATTCAAAACACACACACTACCATTCAAAGGTTCAGAGCAAGTTTTTTAATGTCTCTAATGTCTAAATATATCTAATGCTCACCAAGGATGCATTTATTTGATTAAAACTACAGTAAAAACAATAATATTGTGAAATACTACACTTTCAAATAACTTTTCTGTTGTAATAAACTTTATAATGCAATTCATTTCCGTAATGAGAAAGCTGAATTTTTAGCAGTCAAATTCTCCACTCTTCAGTGTTACATGATCCTTCAGAAATCATTCTTAAATGCTTATTTGGTGCTCAAGAAGCATTTATGATTATTAACAGCTGTGCTGCTTAATATTTTTGTGGAAACAATGATACATTTTATTCAGGATGGTGAATAGAAAGAACAGCATTGATTTCAAACAGAAATCTTTTCTAAATGTCTTCACTGTCACTTTTATGAATTAAATGCTACCAATCTTGCTGAATAAAAATATTAATTTCTTTACATGAATGACACAACATTGAGAGAGCTGAGAGAGGTGTACCTGGTGATAATGGCCAGATGAGGCGGGTTCATGCAGGCCCCCATAAACAGCACCACGTTCTCGTGTCGCGTTTGCCGGTAGTTCATCACCTCCTTCTTGAACAGCTTTAGGTGCTCCTGGTTGTTACCATCAATCTCTAACAAGCGAACAGCCACCTCTCCATGCCAGCGGCCCCTGCACACCTTCCCCCAGCGGCCTTTACCGATCAGCTCTCCGAGCTCCAGCTGCTCAAAAGGAACATCCCACTCCTGCAGGTAAACGCTGGTCTGGCTGGCCTTACGGCTTATGTGGTCCTTCCAGTAGCCCCTGCAGTTGGGCAGGTCATCCACTTCATCTCCTTCACTTTCATCGTCCGAACCTTCCTGATCCTGACCGTCGTTCCCTTGCTGCTCCTCATCCTGAATGAGAAGAATAATAACCAATTTAGTCAATTCTAGGGCTAAATGTACACTCAAGGCCAAAAATATTGCCCCCTTGGTAAATATGATCAAAAAAGGCTGTGAAAATTCATCTGCATTGTTAATCCTTTTGGTCTTTTATTTAAAAAATTCACACAAATGTATCCTTTCATTGGATAATAAGAATTTAAAATGGAAGGAAATATCATTATGATATTTACCAATATTTTATAATATATACTATATGTTTCATATTCACATAATCCTAAATTAGTTTTACTTAGAAGTTTCAGAATTGTCGTTTAGTGGTCAGGGTCACTACCTTACATCAATGACCACACAAAATCATGTGACCACTACGGAAATGTTGCCACCAAATACTTTCAGTTCCTAGTTGCTCTGTGTGTGGACATGTTTCTTGCAGCACTCACCACAGCTTCCCTTTGGCCTGTTGAAGACTGGCTGACATTACCATCCAACTGATCGGTTTCTCTGCATGGAAGAGAGGACATACTAAACTTAGTGGTCATTTACTAATCACTTTTAAATAGTTATTATAACAATTTATGATATACAGTATGATCTAGACCATTTACCTAAGGATAGTTCACCCAAAAAGCAAAATTCTGTCATTTACTCACCATTATGCTATTCTGAAGCCATGTGATTTTTAATATGGATCCCAAATAAAAGAAATACCATATCATGGTTTGATATCAAATGTCTTGTCATTCACAAAAAACCTCATGAGAAACAACTTGACAGTCCACGTTTGAAATAAATGATATTTAGGTAGTGTTATTTTAGTGTAATATATATATATATATATATATATATATATATATGTATATATATATATATATTAGGGCTGTCAGTTTATTTCCTTAACTTAATTATTTAGTTATGAAAAAATAACACTATTAAAATATTTTAACGCAGTTAACGCACTGGCCCCGCCCCCAGACTTGTACATCATCTTACATGAGTTTGAACTTGCAGAAAATTTTCTCAAGAAGTCAACTGATTCATTCAAGATAAGGCAATAACCAAAAATGTGTGCTGTTCAACTACAGTTAAGAAACATGCAGAGTATTTATAATGTACCATGAGGAACCAAAATCAATGTATCTTGCATTTCAGTTGTCTGGGGTCAAAACATATCTAGAAATACTGCAGTAACAGTAATCGAAAGAAAAAGTTTTTACCCGGTGTTGCAACCTCCATCTGAATATGTGGAACTGGATATGTCTGTGAGAAAAAAGAGATTCTTGAGTCATACGTGACATTAAACTTTCAGTTTCCATGTAAAGGTGCGCCAAGTGTTTCTACTCCACTTAAAGTTTTGAAGTTGAAAGTAATTGCCATTCAAAGCTTCCTGAAATTTTAGGGTTTTTTTTAGGATTCCATGATGAATAGAAAGTCCAAAAAACACCATTTATATATAATATAGAATTTTTGGTAACTTAATTTATAAATGTTTTTGGGGAAAAAAAAAAATTAATATATATATATATATATTATATATATATATATATATATATATATATATATATATATATATATATATATATATATATATTAATCAGATTTCTGAACATAGTGTATATGCCAATGTTTAGAGATTTTAGAAATATTAATAGTGATGTATGCTAATAACTTGGTGCACCTTTAATATAATACAACTAAACAACTGAACATATCTTTTAGGTTCTCTATAAACAGCACAAGAGACAGAGAATTAAAAGCACATATACTGCAAAAAAAAAAAAAAAAAAAGCAATTCCCATAGATAACCACTAGAAGGCAACACACCACAGTATAAGCACTTCTAGCAATTTTATCTCAATTAGAGTTCACTACAGCTGAAGCTCTCAGGATTGGGAAACAGAGTTGAGTTGTCTCGAAACGTCAGTGATAACTCAACTAGGAACTCAGACACCACACCTGAAGAGTAAATAACAGAGTTTTGTGGTGTGATGGATTGTTAACTCACCAGGGAAGACAAACTGTTTTCTATGCTGAAAGTAGCAGGCAGCTATTGAGTTGGACAAATAGACAAACGTCCACAAGGAAAAGAGAAAGACCCGGTTAAACAGCTTGCTTGTTATGCGTCAGCGAGAGTTACTTAAGCAGATATTAGTAGGTTAGTGTGCATTTATTGAAGAGGTTATTTCTGAGCATTGGAAACAAGAAAAGAGTGCTTAATAATGCTGTGCTTCAAAAAGAGTGACATTCTGTAGTGCAGAGGTTTAAATGGGTTTTACATGCGGATGGCAAATAAGATCCTGGTGTATTGATCTAAACAAGACTAACCTGGGAAGTGAAACCGACTGTCAAGGTGACCCTTAGGGGAGGGGTTGGGTGGTGGGGTAGCGCTTGGGGGGTTGCTCTGACCGAAGGGGGCAGGTGAGGAGGGGGTGGAGGAGGTGGTGGAGGAGGGGTTACTACTGGAGTCCAGGTGACTCAGTGATGGAGGGTGGTCCTGAAGGGAGGACACATATCTTAAAAAACTTTTTCCAAACAACAACCAAATGAGGTGCAAACATGGATGTTTGAATCAATTAAGACATTTTATAAAATAGGATTTCAATAACAAATCTTATAGGTAGTCACTAGCATCATAAAATAAAATTGTAAAAATAAATATAAAGATATAAAAATAATGTATTTTAAAAAAAAAGTATAATATATAGATGGATGTTTGAAACAAGTATGCCATAATATAAAATAGTGTTTCAATTAATCCTATGGGTACTCACAAGCATATCTAAATAAAAGTGGAAAAAAATTAAATGAAATAACATTTATTTTTAAATTATAATTTTATTTATATGATATGATTTATTATTTATTTACTTTATATAATATTAAAAATATTAATAATTACTATGTAACATAAAAATCTTACAATATTTTAACTATAATTACATACTTCATTGGCAATCATCAGCATCACAAAATGGAATTGCAAAATAAATTAAAAAAATAATTTACCTAAATTATTATCATTAATACTACAACTACTACTACTAACAATAATAATAATAAATTAGTATATAGGGTATAAAAATTATATTATAAACAGTTATGCCAAATTATAAAACAGCATTTCAAATCTTATGGATTGTAACAAACATTACCAAATGGACTTGCAAAATTAAATAAATAATTAAAAAATTATAAAAAATAAAATAATTAATTAAAATACTATATCATATAATTTATAATTTATTCACTTAAAATAGTAATAATAATAATAATAATAATGTTAGTTCCTAACACATATATAAATATATAATATTAATTTAGTATGGTGTGACTTTCAACTTCCTTGTTTGTGTGGTTTGCTACATGCCTTTTTGTTTATTGCCTTCGGTAATGTTCCATATTGCTGAGACTCTGCCGGTCGCTCCACCTGGTTATTGATACCTGACGGTACTGACTCTGTTCTTCTGATATTGTTTGGAACTGAAAAAAAAAAAAAGAACTTTAGATCATCTGCAAAGCTGTCTGAAGATACAGTATACTACATCTTGTACAAAAAAAAAAATCTTACATTGTGCAAATGAAATCCTGCACTTAGGGGCCTCTTTGGTACATTTATTGTGGCACTTCACCCTAAAACAGATGAAAGCAAACATTAGGAGGAAGATACTCGGAAATCAGATGTGGTTTTCCTAAAAAATTCCTGTGTTTGCTTACTTGCAATGTTTGCATTTAACACCAAACATCATGTTCTTCTTGCACACCTGACACGTCTGAGACAACCAGGACTTGGTGGAAAACCTTTAAGGAGGCACAAAAAGAAAGCCAATATCAGTTGTGTTGAAAGTTGAAAGACAAACATGGACTTAAGAATGAAAACAAGCAAAAGTTCAATGGTCAGTACCTGTGTGTGACATCCAGACCAATATCCTTCCTCATGATTAGCGGAGAGCTTCCATGGGATGCAACATTATCTATATAAATGTTAAAGAAAAACAGATTGTACTCAAAATGGATTAAAATTGAGTTTGGTGTTAGCATCTCTAAGCTTTAGAGTTGCCTGGATGAATTTTTCACTACAGTGCATTCGGGAATGAACAGTATGTGTAAAGCTGCCTTGAGCCAAATCAACATATTTCATGAGCAAACATAATGCAGATGTCTAACTGTAGCCTCTTCATCTGAAGTGCACCTACAGTATGATGACTGAAAATGTTATCTAGGTAGGGAGCTCACTAGGTTTTGGAGTACACAAACTTGAGGTTTACTAAAAAGCACTTACTTCTTACACCCGCGGGATCTCCCAGGTGACTGAGGGTGTTTGGTAGGATGCAGGGGGAACGGGCAGACAACAGTGGTGACCGTGAGGGCGAGTCTTCCCAGCCGTTTCCTCCACCATTTACCTGCATGTTCAGAAGCGGCTTGTTTTTCTTCCCGCTCCTGCAGGCAAAAGGGCACAAGTCAACATTGAACATTAGTGTGATATGCTTTACTCCATTAGAATTTTGGTGTTTTTGTAAATTAAATTATAAAATAATTAATAAATAATTAGAACAATTAATCATTACCATTATAATAACAATTCATTAATTTAATTGAATCATTAAAAATTACTTTGGCATTCAGATTTTATGACCTAAGATACTACATGAATGGAACATTTGAATGTAAAAATCATTTTTACACTGCAGAACCATCTAATATGAACTTGTGTACAAACAAAAAGCATTTTACAATGTAACCTAAAATCATTAAGACTTATCCCCTGCAATCTTTCACTGGAATTATTACAATGCAGCCAATTATAATTCCCAGAAAGCTCTCATAATGACTCACTCTGCACCTCCCAGCAAGAAATCTTTCTATAGTAGTTTAAATAAACACACATCTGCAGCTTGTCCACCACAAATATTTAAAAAATGTGGTGCAAATGCAGGCGTGAGGCTTCACAGACAGGGAGTTTTTGAGGTGGACTTCAGTTCTCATACATATTATGAGGAGGAGCTCCAATCCTGCGGACGTTTATAGGCTCAGAGGAGCGGGAATGATCAAGCACCGGACGCCAGCAAGTCTGAGAAGGGGTCTGACCTCGGCCTTGTGCTAACGGGAAACACTGGGGCTACGTGAAGGGGCGGAAGGACGGGAGTGTTGAACTGCTCTCTAAAACCTGCCTGGAACTGGGCCATCAGTGATCTCAGATGTCACAGCAGTCCACTCCCACAGACTGAACACACACTGGGCAGCTCAACACAGTATGGTACACGTATCAACAGTGGGATTCAAAGGAATATGTAGAACATTTTGTCTAAGAAGGATTTCTTTATTTATGCTTCAGGGCTACAATTCATTCCAAATTGTTGCTGAGTTAGGCAACATGTTGTTACGAGTAGCAATTGTTGTGCAATGTATAACTAAAATCCTCTGGATTTATAATCAGCATCCTGCTCATTTTACATCCAATGTTATCATTATTTCTTTCCCGTTTCAAACTTGTAGGACTTTATTTCTTCTGTGGAACACAAATGGCCATTTTTTTTTTTTTTTTTAATATCCAGCCATTTTCTTAGTATAATTAATCTGAATGAGGAATGGGGCTGTCAAAATACCAAAATGCAAAAAAAACAACAACAACAACAACAACATGAAAGTATCGTAAAAGTATTCCATATGACTGTATTGCTATATTAAAAAAAAATCTTAAACGATTCAATCACTTTATGCAAACTGTAATATATAATTTTTGTAGTGCTGTCTAACAATTAATCACATCCAAAATAAAAGTTTTTGTTTACATAATATATGTATGTGTACTGTGTATATTTAGTTTGTATATATAAATAATACGCACACATACAGTATATATTTTGGAAATATTTACTTCCATATACATTTATATTCTTGTATTTTATATTATAGGCTATATAAATATATCTAACAATAAACATAACATATTTTTCTTAAATATATACATGCTTGTGTTTGTATTTATACACACATAATAAATATACACAGCACACACATATATATTATGCAAATAAAAACTTTTATTTTGGATGAGATTAATCGTGATTTAACGTTTGACAGCACTATTTTTTTAAATCTCTGATAGATTCATTAAGTCACAGTGGAAAAGGAAGATTATAAATCTCAGTTTGTTCCTCACACAAATATGTCATATGGGTTTTGAAGACTTGGAATAAAATGCACAAATCATATGGACCCCATTTATGATATTTAATGGTGACAGAATATTCATTTCAAAACCATGAAATTGTGATTATGAGTGTAAAAGAGTCTTAGTCAAAATTCTTAGTCAAGTTTCAAATGAAATGTCAGCATACAGTAAATTTTTGTGCCTGTTAAGGCTGGCACTAATCTTATGGTTTGAAGAGGCCTCACTTATGCTGTAGATTTTATCTACACCCTTCAGATGAAGATATTCCATTCCCATCATCTCAGTGCATTACTGCATGACTGTATCATGCAGTAAGTGTTTCTGAGAATCTGACATCATGTTTATAGTATTAGGTTGCATCAGGAAGGAAAAAAAGCATCACAAAACACAGGCTAACGGACAAACAGTATATATTTTTTTGGTTACAGACAGCTTCATTATATTTATATACTGAATTGAAATTGGTTTTCTTTCTTGCATATACATTACCTTTTAAAAAACTTGGTGTCAGTACTTTATTTTTTAAAGAAATGAATACTTATATTCAGCAAAGATGCACTCACTTGATGGCAGTAAGGACATTTCTAATGTTACAAAAGATTTCTAGTTTTAAATAAATTGCATTCTTTTGATCAAAGAATGCTGAATAGAAATTTATCAAAGTTTCCACAAAAATATTATACAGTAAAAAAAAAATTCAACATTGAAAAGAGCAGCAAATCAGCTTATCAGAATGATTTCTGAAGGATCATGTGACACTGAAGACTGGAGTAATGACTGCTGAAAATTCAACTTTGCATCACAGGAATAAATTACATTTTTATATATATATATATTAAAATGGGAAACAGTTATCTTAAATTGCAGTAATATTTCACAACATTACTGCTTTATTATATTTTTGATCAAATAAACGCAGCCTTGGTGAACATAAGAGCTAAACTTTTGAACAGAAGTATATCTGCTTGCTGAATTGTGATTGGTTAGTTTTCTTTGCATCTATTTATAGCCACAGAATAACTTTTTGTGAATTTCTGTTTGTAGCTGACTCAATGACTGGACACTTTTTTGTTTTTACAAAAACAAAAGCAGGTCTGATATGGCATTTCATTTACATGCTTACACCAGGATTTCCTTCAGCAATTTCTGAAATGCATATTTAGCTTGCAGTCAAATATTAGCAATGGTAAAATAGCAAAACTTGCTTCAATTTAGACAGTCCCTTTTAAAGACATCATAAAGCCCAGCAGCAGTCTCACATAAATCAATACTGTCATACTTGACATTTGACATCATTCAGCTTTTAAAAAAAAAACATTTTTGAAGCAAACTCTGAGAAGAGATCATCATGCCATGAAGTAATACATCCATAAATAAAATATTATTCAGAGCTGAACTTACTTGTTGGGTGTAGGGTCGTCGATCCGGTTGGCCAGTTGGCTCTGGCTCTTACTGCGTTTGAGGTTGATGTTGGGCAGAAGGTTTAGCAGCTTACGGGATGGAGGTGGTGGAGTTCGTGTGGGCTTTAGTTTGCCATACCTTCTCTGTGGTGGTGTGGCTGGAGGGGTGGACAGCAGCCCAGGGGTGCAGCGGTTCAGCTGCGGGGAGGATGAAAAAGGGTCCGTCAGCCCATCACAGTGAGGGTGGATGATTGTAGGGAAGTCCGTTGAGGGTAGAGCAGAAACAGAGACGCAGGAACGAGGGGCAGGCAAAGCAGAAGGAGGGGGCCAGCTGGTTGGGCTGGGACTGTAAAACTGATGTGCATGCATCGAACAAGATAGCGGGTCAACAGAGGTACTGTCACGCTGAGTGGGTTCTGCTATCCACGGGATGCCCTCTTTCTTAAGTGCTGCACCTAAAACAAAAAGAGTAAGAGACAATTCAGAAGAAGGTGGATGATCAATGCAGGCCTCCAGACCTTAATTAAAGTGATTGTTTACCAGTGTCATTTTAGTGTTATTTATTTAATTTTATAGTATTTATTAATATTTTGAATGAGCTTTTATATTTTTAGTATCAATTTAAGTTAATTTTGCACATGTCATTTTTATTCATTTTCTATATTTCTATTTGGTTTTAATTGACTTTTATTGAAGTTTTAGTGTTAGAATTTTAGTACTTTTATATTTAGCCAAGGCTATATATATATATATATATATATATATATATATATATATATATATACATATATATTAGTTTATATCTTATTATATTAAATTAAATGAATGAAAAGTATTTTAACTTTTAAGTTAACAATAACAATTATTCACAAATGTGATCAAAATTAAACTTTTGCGATAATATTTTTAAATCTAGCTGACACTGGCAATTTGGCAATGGTCTGGAAAACTTTGTGCACCTCCATATATGGTATTGTCAATATATTTACCATATATGGTATCATATCAATTCATAAGTATCTCATCATCATGCATTTTACTACAAAATTATTTTTTTTCATGTAATGGCAAAGTTGAATTTTCAGCTTTAAGTCAATCTCCAGTGTCACATGATCCTTCAGAAATCATTATAATATTCTGATGTGGTGTTCAGAAAGATTTTTTTTAAGGCTTATATTAAAAACTTAGAGGTTTTACCTCTAATTATTTTTGTGGAAACAGTTACACTTCAGGATTCTCTAGATAGAGAGTACAAAAGAACAGTATTTATTTGAAATGAAAATATTTTGTAAAATAATAAAAGTCATAAAAGTCATTATAAAATGCATTCTTGCTGAATACATTTCTATTTTTTTTCTACTAATTTGTCAATTTTATTTTATTTTTTTACTTGCATTACTATTAGACATTATTCTAAAATACAAAAATGGCCAACAGCTAGAATCTGAGCCTAGAGCAGGAAGTCCTAGTGTTTTTGTTTTGAGTAAGCAGTCACCTGTATCAGTAGCGCTCTTGAGACAGGAGAGGGCAGTGGTGATGCGGGAACACTCCTCACTGCTAGAGCCCAGTCTTTTCATGGTGTCTTCCACCTGCACACTGGACATTTGCAGCAGAGCATCCAGAGACAGCTTCACAGGGACTGCCTGGAAGACAGAAGAAAACATTAATAATGGCATAGGCAGAAAGGGACATTGGTGATTAATTGCGCATTGAGTCAATGACTCAGTATTATCTTATTTGGCCAGTATTTGACCAGAGTCGATGGTATTTCTGTGGCTGTAGACAGAAAGAATAGAGTCTATACACTAATTAGAGAAAGATTAGGTGATAAAGCTCCCTGGAATCCCACCGCCGCCACTAAGACTGCTGGATCTCGTGGCACCAGACTGAGCCAATGTCCAGATACCAGTTTTCTTTCTCTGTCCGCCTGTCTCTGTTCCATTCCTCCACCCTAAAACATCCCTGCACTCTTTGGCATCTCCCTGCCGTATTCCAATTCTCACCCAAAACACACACACACTCTTACTCAAATGCATGACTGAGAAGCTGCCCAGCAACAGTTGTAGTTGTGGTCAGTGAGGTCTCCATGGTAAATGAATAGATAACAGGACACATGAGGTCCTTTGGTCTAAAGGATCAAGGGAGGTACAAAAAGTCTATTGACAGACAAAATGGGGTGAATAAGATTCATCAATACAGGGTTTTGATTATATAGCACACATCAACGTAAAGCAGTTTGAGATTGTGGAGTCAAACGTTGGTAATTAACAAAATGGACAAATAAGGTGAACAGCAATGTTTGTGTGTCTGGTCCAGGGGAATCTTACAACCACTGCTTTGTTTACTGATAGCAGGGATATGTGTGTGTGTGTGTGTGTGTGTGTGTGTGTGTGTGTGTGTGTGTGTGTGTGTGTGTGTGTGTGTGTGTGTGTGTTTTTCACACACAGCTACTGCATATAAGACACACTTCAAGGACACAGCTGATAATTAAACGTTGTAGAAGGTTTTAAATTTCTCAAGTTTACCTTCCTTGGGGGCCCCTAGATTGAGAGAATACTCAGACACTCTGAATTTCCGATCAAATTTTCATCTCCAACACTCTTTACTCCATGCAAAAATCATTTTACACTATTCACTGTCATCAATCAAATGATAGAACTAGAACTTAAGGTTGTAATATATAATACATCAGTGTTGCTATTGATAACCAAAATTAATAGTAATATAAAAAAGTTGAAATAAAATAAAATAGAAATATTAGATGAAAATCTTTCATTAAAAAAAATATATATTTAAATAAAATTAAATAAATTAAAGCTTAACAGAAATCTAAAGTGGAATTTCAGGATCTAAATTTACTGAAACTAAAATAAAACTTAAAATATAAAATAGAAGCTACTACATAAAAATCTAAATATTAATAAATATTATAATAGTTTATATATTTATAGTTATTTATAATAGTTTATAATACAAAAAAAAAACACTGGACTATACAAATATTCATATAAATATACAGCGGTTTCACTTAGATGTAGATGTACAGGATGTATGAAAACATTGTGATGCATCGATGCATCGTTAATCATAATCGAATCGAATCGTGGGCCTCTGAAACGTAACCGAATAGAATCGTGAGATACCTATAGATTCCCACCGCTAATGCAAAGTGATCCCAATGTGTCTGGAAATAAAGATTATATTGCCTTTAAAATAAGGACACCAAAAGCAAAGTTAAAAACCAAAATCTAAAAGGACACAAAGAGATCTTTAATACTTCTGGAGTTACAACAATAGAAACATTACGGGGGGGGAAAGTGCCAAAAGGTGCCTTTTTCCCCTCTATTTTTGAACTGTCACCATTGGCATTCACAAAAAAATATAAGCAAAATCAAAAATGTGAGCCGAGGATGTTTTTTGGTTGATTTGACACGTAATGTCCCAAATATATTTTAATATATTTAACATTTATTTAGTCTGTGATAAAAAAAAAATATTAACAAAAAATTAAATGAAAATATTTAAAAGCAAAAAAAAGAAGGTATATCCCCATTTACACATGTAATTGTGTTTGTATGAGGTGGGTGGGTGTAATACAGCACATCATAAACAAGTTAAACGGCCTTCTAAATGATAAGCATGACACTCAGGGGAATGGAAATCTCCCAGCATCCTCATGGAGACTTCCTTTTTGAACAAGAGCCAGAGATCAGCATTAAGAGCACAGATCTCTTCTCAAAGACAACATCATCCACTCATTTAGCCTACAGCTGAAAGAACACAAAACTAATATCAACTTAAGCCGAATCTAAATCAAACCAACAGGCATAATCTCTACACAAACATACAGTAACATGAATAGCCTAATTATTTATCTACTGGAAATATTATTAATGTTTATTCTCTCTTCTGTCATTCAGAAAACACAACATAATGCATAATGAGGGTGTAAAATGCACCTCTTGGTTGCTCTATAGGTTTATTGTGTATTATGTGTTTTATATAAATAAACTTGCCTTGCCTTGCCTTGCCTCTGGGGCAGAGAGCAGGTGAAATGACACATACCGATACCGAGGTGATGTCTGAACATGCCTTCTACCTGAGTCTATGAGCTGATGTAACAGGGAGTGATGCTCTAAACAAAAAAGCAAGACGCAGCATTACGCTTGCTTCCATCCAAACAAACACGCACAGAATTAAAATCACCCAGGTGAGCTCCCCAAACAAATAAGTCCTTATCAGTGACAGTTACTGCTGGCTCTGTCAGTAAAGCTTCACATGAAACTACAATCAAACAGAAAAAGTGTGACAGTGGGTGCTTACGAATTAAATAAACAGATAAAAATCACCAATCCGCCCTCAACAAAACTCTTCAGTGGAACTGCAACTTGATAAGCACCTCAAACAAATGGCAAACGAGGAATTTCCTCACAAGCTTGTGAGCCTGACATGAGCCTGATGTGTTTAAACATAGCGTTAGCAGATATCTGCCGTTGGTAATTCCGTTTGCAGACTTTCTATGACCACAGAGGCTTGCATGCAGGCAGGAAACCGACAAACATCAAAAACAAAACACACTTGACAAAGTCTTGAAATGAGACTGTAAAACACGAAGCAGTCAAGCTTACTATACCATGAGAGATTCTCCACTGAAGTTGTCCTTTACTAAAGCTCATAGCCCAGAAACGAAAAACCAAAGTCTCTCCTCAAAATCTCAAGTCAGTCACGCTGTGAGAGCTGCTCCCTTCCAACCCAAACTTCCCCTCCTACTTGTCCTGTCCCTCCTCCCTTTCCCCACTGTCCCTCCCCTCTATCCCTCTTTCCTTCCTGTTAACATGCCTGGGAAATCTCTCCACAGCTCTGGACACTCCTCCTAAAAGCACATGGTCACCAATACAGGCATTTGGTTTCCTGTGTGCAGTTTAACATCCCTTCTCTCAGCTAAGGATGTGTCATGACGGTCAACTCAGGGGCATCATGCTACTTTTTATATGTAACCAAAGGCATGAATAACAACTTATATGTTAATGTCAAATTAGTATAACTATTCTATTTAGCAAAAAAATAAAATAAAAAAATAATAATAATAAAAATATTTTTTTTTTTTTTTTTTTTTTACTAAACTTGTACCTACAAAACATCTTTTTAATGGGAAAAAGTTATTTCAACAACAGTGGCACAACTTAATTACAATTTCTCCCAGATATAAAATAAAATTGTAAAATACACTTTTTTAAAAACTATGAGACTAAACATTTTTTTTTTTTAATTTATTAATAAATAAATAAATATAGTCAGTGATCACCATGCATTGTCAGCGTCAACATTTCAGTTTTGATGTGAGAAAAAAAAGTGTTATTTTCTGGCACAGTGACAATTTCAACTATTTTTCCCAAAAATAGAATAAAATAAAATAATAAAATAAAATACAAATATTTAAAACTGACTTACCATTCAATGAACTAGTTTGACAATGTTTTCTTACTTTTATTTTATAGTTTTACACTAAAAAAATGCTAAATTTAAGTGAAACAGTTCAAGCATCTTTCAAGACCCTGCATTCTGATCCAATCTGATCCTCTTGTGTAAAATCCCTCTTTAAAAAAAGGCTTCTGACTTTGGTCTGTTAAACTGCAACCAACTTTATTATACAGGGTTTTCTTAAGTCAGGTTATCGAACTACTCTTTCAGGCATTCCACTGACTAGACGACTAACTGAGCAGACATCACTGATACCACACAAATTCTACTATTCTACAAAAAAAAAAAAAAAAAAAAAAAAACTAATTTATGAGGCCATTAACTGAGCAGGATGTCTTTTGACTATGTGAAACATAGATTAATGAGGGTTAGGCTGGCCTAAGTCCTTCTTTGACCTGTCACTATACATTTTGTGCATAAGTGCTCAGTCTGGGCCGAAAGAGAGGCCACATCAGAGGAACAAAGGAGAGAAAGAGAGAGAGAGAGAGAGAGAGAGAGAGAGAGAGAGAGGCTACAGCACAGGAAACAGAGGTTTGGGTGAGATTGCATTTGTCACAGACTCTTTTTCTTTCTATCTCTTTCTCTGTATCTTTTGCCTTAAGGAAGGCCACTGGTAGATCCACAGGATGTGACCCACAAAAAAATATGACTCAACCACAACCACTCCTGCCTGTGCCCTTTAGACTTACTCAATAACACATGCTGGCATGTTGTGGACTGCCTAAACTCAAATGCTCCAAACCTTGGTTGATTTAAATTAAGCATTATATTCCATAAGCAACTAACGGTCCAAAATACTAAAAAAACCGCAAAAGGAAAAAACTGAGAAAATAAAACAACACACAAATTTGAATGGTGGGTCATGGTTGTTGATCCACTCTCTCACGCTTGTTGAGCAATGGGAAACCCCATCACTGTGGCAGCTGGGAACATTAAGGAATGAGTCACAATAAAAAAAAAAGAAGTAATTAATGTGTAAAGACGTCAGCCTGTGACATCAGTTGATACTCACGGACTATCAGAGACACCAGATATGCATATTATGGATCAGTGTTCTTTAAGTATTATTTATATAAAATTATGGTTTTTATTCATATTTTGAATTAGCTTTTATTTTATATTTTCAGTCGTGCTAATTCTATTTAATTTAATTTGATTTATGTTTAATTTAGTTTTATTTCAGTATTATTTTTAGCTCACTTTTAGTTTTCATTTATTTCCAGTTATGGTATTTTAGTGCTCCAATTTAAAACCAATGCAACATTTCTGTTTTGTTTTTTTATTTAGTAAAAATTTTGAATTTAATATTTAGATTTTTATTTCAGCTTCAATATTGTTTAAATGTTTTTAATAATTTAAGGTTTATTTCACGATAATAACTATACAATCAGATGGTCACATTCTAGGACATAATGCTTCCAAAATATTTGGAACGAATGAATGAATGAATGTTTCTGCTTTACATTACATTCCAAACCAAAGTAATAAAGAAATATTGCATAAGCACTCCTTCAAGCAAAACTGACTTCATACAAACAGTAAAAAGCACATTAAGACTGGTTGGTTAAAAATAAAAGAGTGAAGTTAGTTTTAAAACAAGTGATAGCATCATAAGCTTGATAAGTTGCTACTTGTGTTTGATATTTACTTATGTAATGCAATGACGTTCAGACATTTAGGTGTGACCTAAATGCCATAAAATCAGAATGATTGAACATGATCAGATATGAAGTCTATGATAACAGATGTGTTGTTTTTTTTTTTCACAGTATGATGACACCCTAGATAGTTCTCCATTTCTAGTAAATGTAAAGTACACAAATGCACACAAAGAAGTAGCAATAACTGAGAGGACAGCAGAGGTGTTTCCTGGTAGTTCTGTAGATGCACCAGAACTTACATGTATGTAAAACATCTCCAGTGGAACACGCTTTTCTAAAATGTCTAATCATGCAAATACAACCACACTGGCCCCAGTCCCATCTTGCCTGCCCACAGGAGAAACAGCATTCCTCTGCTTTTCCTGAGAAAGCACTATCCCATTATACTTTGATACACTGGGGCAACTGGATTCCCTGCTGTCCTCTCCGAGAGGGGCCGGCTGCCCACGTGTGTGTCCTGCCACATGCATGCATTCCTGCCCCGTGAATCACACTGTAGCAGCCTGGTGTTACACGTTAGAGAACAAACTTACTGAGCTAGGGCAGGGATTGTCAAGTGGTGGGTCACAACTCAAAATTGGGTCTCAGGTTATAGAAATAACCAATGCAAAATGAAAATAAGTAAATAATAATAATAATAATAATAATAATTAGGCTCATCACACATCAATATACACGTCAACATATGTAGGTTTAACTAAAAATATATAAAAAGTAAGAGAAATATTATCCAGACTACAGTAAAAATGTTTTCTCTCACAATACAAGCAGTTTATGATGACCACAATATGCTTTGTATTGTGAGTGATTTTATTTTTCTTTAATTATTACAATTATTAATTTAATAAATAATATTAACATCTTTAAAGACATTTTTGTTTACTTTTGTACAATTTATGTAATTTAGTGGGTCATCACTTATGTCAGATGTAAAATCTGAGTGCTGAAGCAAAAGCTGGCCACAGGCTGATGCAGACAGACATAAATGCACTGTTGCGAATAAACAACGACAAGGCAAGTATTTTGGGACATGGAAGAGAGAGGAAAACTGGAGGAGACATAATAAAAAAACACACAAAAAAACATGCTGTCCTACCGCAGTGACCGAAGTGAAGCAGTCAGCTAATCAGAGGCATGCCGCAAAGTGACCCCTTCTGTCCCCACTGGGATAAACTGTTTCTATTTTTAAAGTTTTGTTCCTCAGTCTTGCATATGTTGCTTATTTCCCTGTGTTGTCTGTTTCCGTGCCTAATGAGGACAAACAAGTCTGCGCATTTGCCAGGCAGTCACGAATGCTGTGCTGTTCTGGTCAGCTTTGAGTATATGACAGTATGGGGTGGTGGGCAGAGAGACGGAGAAAGAGAGACCCCTTTTGGAGTCTAAAAATAGACTGATGAGAGAGCTTTTGACACAGTGGCTGACACTGCACATTCTGAGCTTTGGAGTGGGATCAGGTGTGTGAATCCACAGAGGACTGAAACACCACAGAGACTCTCAGCAGCAAAACATCTTCCCTCTCCTGTCCGAATCCTCCAATATTCATTTTTTAAACAGACATTCATTAAGTAGAAGCTACAGTTTAAGAAGCCTATTTTAAAAAGAAATTATTCAACTGTAATTAAATTGTGTGTTAAATATGGGTGAATAATAAAAAATGCTACATTTCCTTATTTAAGCAATAAGGTACAAGAGGCCATGTTGTACAGAAGTGACTTATTGTGTTTAATAAAATGGTAAGTAGATAATACAAATAAGGTAAAAACTAAACATAATATTTAAAATTAATATATACATACATACATACATATATAAATATGTGTGTGTGTGTGTGTGTGTGTGTATTTTTATTTATTCTACATTTTTATTTATTCTACATTTTTAATGTGTGAAAAAACACTGGCATTTATATATGTAAAACAAAACCCTTAAAATAAACAAAGCACAACACAACACAAAACAAAACAATATAAGTGAAATAACACAGAATAAAAGGACATTAACAAAAAACTAAAAACAAAACAAATAAAGTAAAATAAAATGAAATAAAATAAAATATCAAATAAAATAACATAAAAGAGCTGGTGTTCTAACTAGTTTGATAATGTTTTTTTTACTTTTGTTTTTATTTTTGCACTCGTAAAAAATGCTAAATCTAAGTAAAATAATGTCTTTCAAGAGATAATAAAATAAAATAAAATAATTTGGTAATAAAAATACTGATCAAAACAATAATCTAAAACCTAAAATGGCCCATTAACTGAATAAAGGTCATGAAGCAGGGAAATACAGACAATAAAGGACCTAAGAAACAAACACATTGAGTACAAACACACATATTGGTACCTCTATGAGCTCTGGCCGGAGGTTGATGGTGTACAGCCAGTCTATGAGTTGTGGGTAAGAGTCCAGCGCAAGCGGTCTGTCTCCCTCTGGAACGCTCTGCTTCCACTCTAACTGTTTACTGATGTACTTCACCAGCTTCACCTGTAGATGGCAATCACACACACACAGGCTTAGACTTGTGTAACTGCTGTAAGAGACAACTCATTGAGCCATCTGTTTGCTTTTTAAATGAACACCATTTATCCTCTAATGAGTTTTTATACCTCTGAAGGAAGAGAAATTAACCATTCTTATTAACTTAACATGATGCTCTTTGTAGATTAAAATCCACTGAGGCAAAAACAGGATGACGTCAGTCACCAAAAAGGCAAAAAAAAAAAAAAACCTTCAGAGAAAACCAGCTGTTTCAAAGTGCCTAGTCAGATGCCACAGAAGTTTGATTATGTACAGCAATGACGGATAAGCATGTTGATAATCCAGCGCAAGCATTTTTCTCTTAACCTTCATGTCCGCAAGCAAGCGTTGCACGCAGAATGCAAAGTGAGAACAGAGCAAAGGAAATCCCCATGTGTGACTTCATTGTAAACGGTGGGCGATGAAAGTGTTTGCTGTGTGTGTGTGGTGTCAGTAAAACAACCGAATACAGTGCAAACAAACACTGTACACAAACACACCACACTTTCTTTTTCAGTTCCAATACCAGCCAGTGCATCCCCCCGTCATTATCTTACTATCACTAGAATGATATTGGATTAAAAATAACAAGCCAATAATGTTCAACACTCACAGGACAAAGACATTTCAGACGTACCCTCCCTTTATTGCCGTAACACTCCCACTGCAATAAACAGTGCTGTCTATAAATAGACATTGGTTATCATGGCAAGGGAGTCTTTCTCACGGGTCGTCTGTTCCTCCACTATGGCAACCCTGGCTGGAACACATTTGGCGGCTGCAGTCAGAGTCCCATGTGACATCATGGAGCAGCGAGACACTGCGGTCCGCAGGTTAACAGAAACCACTGCACACCTGCCTCTATAGGTACAAGTTCAAACACCTCAGAGACAACCACAGCTGCAACTGTGCTCATAAAGAAGAGGCCGTTTTCACTGACTCAAATCTATAAAGATTACTCAGAAATTTACTTTAGGTAAAATTGGGTAAAAGACTTGTTTCGATGGGAGGTTTGGTGTTTAAGTAAATTCATTTATGAAGTGGAAATAATAGTGATAATCAGCTTGTTTGAATATATATACAGTAGATATAACTATATTAATAAATATAGCTGTAGATATAGATTAGCTAAGGTGGTAGATATGGATATTACTTACAAATAGCTGTAGATATAGATTTAGCTAAGGCTGTATATATATATATATATATATATATATATATATATATATATATATAAATATATATATATATATATATTAGGTCTGTCAAATGATTAATCACGATTAATCACATCCAAAATAAAAGTTTTGTTTACATAATATATGTATGTGTACAGGGTATATTTATTATGTATATATAAATACACACACATAAATTATATATTTAGAAAATATTTACATGTATATACATTTATATATTTATATTCTTATATTTTATATTATATATAAATATATTTAATATATAAACATAACATATTCTTCTTAAATATATACATGCATGTGTGTGTATTTATATATACATAATAAATATACACAGTATACACACATATATTATGTAAACAAAACTTTTATTTTGGATGTGATTAATCGTGATTAATCATTTGACAGCCCATATATATATATATATATATATATATATATATATATATATATATATATATATATATATATATATATATATATATATATATATACAGCCTTAGCTAAATCTATATCTACAGCTATTTATAAGTAATATCCATATCCATAAAGTTTTTTTTTTTTTTTTTTTTTGAAAGAAACCAATGCTTTTATTTAGGATAGGTTAGGTTTCGAAGTGGCAGTAAAAATATTTATGATGTTACAAAATATTTCTTTTTCCAATTAATTTATTTTGTTCTTTGGAATTTTCTATTCATCAAAGAATCCTCAAAAAAAGTATAATGAGTATAAACACACCCAGCATGTATGATAAGCCTTTAAATGTAATTACACAATGTGCTAATTAACCAAATTAATACATAATAAATCAAGTACATAATTATTTGGTCAGGAAAGACCCCATGTAAAGAAAATTCTAAGACATTACACTATAGAAAATATAAACACTACATATACACTACAAAAATGCATTAAATGCAGTCATGCATTAAAAATCCCAGAGATATCTGCATCCTCTTCAATTCTGTTGCTTCTGTATGCAAAAACACATCCTGGATGCATAATTGCCTTTTTTTTTCTTTATAACCATTTGCATTTATAAAATGTAACACTATTTATTTATCAACTAGCTAAACACACATTCTGGCAAATATTTCACACATTTCAGAAGTTTTTTATATACCTGACCTTTCAAATCATAAATAGTCAAGACAGTCAAAGTGCGACAGGGCAGACTGCGTTGTTGAGCAGGAACAGAAGTAGTGCCATTCGTTTATGCAAACCACTAGCGTGCAAGAATAATTCTACCTATTTCTAGATTTCACACATTGTTACACGTCATCATTTTTGCCAAACTTGTGCTCTATCTAGAGATCACCACAGAGAAAGACCCTCAGTTGTCTACAAAAGCTTTTGTAGATCACAGTGGCAAATTTGCCTGAACCTGTAGCCCAGCAACCAGCCACCTGTGCAGTTGATTAGCTCTCTCCATTCGTATCTCTATATAAGGTCACGGCTCTCGGGAAGAACGCAGCTGCAGTATCAGCCTTACTAGCCATTAATTCCACTGAGAGACAAGACAGCAGTGGATGGCTTTATGTATGAGCATATTATCACCTCACCCAGGCAAAACCACCAACACAGAATGTAGCGCAGTCTTCAAAAGAGAACAAGAGCACCTTATCATTAAAGTTTCAGGAGGTCTATAGCAGTCTGAGAAGGTGTGCTGGCTCTTTTCTCTAGGTACTATCTGAGAATGCCCCCATTTGATGCTGATTTGATGCATCGGTCAGCCACGAGCGAACCTCAAACACAACAGGGTGTTAGCTTGCACCAGACACAGCCTGGCACAATGTGCAGGAGTGTGCCTGTATTCAATGACTATCTCTCCTCTCATCTGCCGTCTCCGTTACACCTCTCAAGGGGCGGCTGGAGTATGGGGCAGGGGGACCTGCTTAACTAAAGTGTCTGCAAGAGGATAGGTTGAGAATCTTTTGTGACATTTGAAAGCACCCGGCTTCTTAGATGCAAAATGAGCTTCATTAGAGAGGTAAGAGACACAATCCATAAAGGTTGGTGTCGGGTACTACAGACCTCTGTGAAAGTTCTAAAAAGAGCGTACGTTGGCAATGAAGAGTGTAGCGAGTGTGATGCTGATTTCATAAATACGGTTCCTGGTAAAACGGTTCTACAATCATTTCAAGAAGAAGAGCGTTCCTGATATGAGTGTACATGGAGAAATGTGATTAGATGTGAATGTGATTTCTTTTGTGTAGGCATGCACTCAGCATCTACAAATTCACTTAATTTAATTAAATACGACATGCATAAAAGGTTTCCAAAAAGAAGTGTCATGGTTGTACCAGATGATAAGGTAACTGTAGACTGTATTGGAGTAACGTGGATCCTGTTACACACTGTGTCACCAATACAAGCAAACCTGCGCCTATTGTTTCTGACAATAACATAAAAGCATATGGGATAATGCATGCTAGGTTTAAACAATCAGACTACCTCCAAAATCATGATAGGGCTATTATTTCAGCTGAGTACATGGCAATAGATCCATTATATGATTAGTCTCAATGATGAAATCAAAAACAGAATGCTTAATAGACAAAAACATGGATGAAAAGTTGCTAATTAAAAAAAAAAAGTAAAAGTGATGTGACATACAGCCAAGTATGGTGACCCATACTCAGAATTCGTGCTCTGCATTTAACCCATCCAAAGTGCACACACACAGCAGTGAACACACACACCCAGAGCAATGGGCAGCCATTTATGCTGCGGCGCCCGAGGAGCAGTTGGGGGTTCAGTGCCTTGCTCAAGGGCACCTCAGTCGTGGTATTGCCGGCCTGAGACGCAAAACCCACAACCTTAGGGTTAGGAGTCAAACTCTCTAACCATTAGGCCACGACTTCCCCACAAGCACAAAATGTGCAGCACTAGACAATAAAGTGCAAGACTTCGTGGAACATAAGACACAAGAAAAAAGAAAGGGGGGAAAAAGAATGATAAAGCTGTTGAAAACCACATGGGGATTTCCTGATATGAACAAACATTAGCCGGTTGAGAGGCCCATGCTCCACCGCACCTAATGGGCCTTGCAATGATGTGTTAACTTTCCATCCATAGAAACTATGTGCAAATGAACCTTAAAGGGGTCATCAGATGCCCATTTTCCACAAGTTGATATGACTCTTTAGGGTCTTAATGAAAAGTCTGTAACATAGTTTGCTTAAAATTTCTCAATGGTAGTGTAAAACAACATCCTTTTTACAATGTCAAAAACAGCTCTTTACAGAGCAAGCTGTTTTGTAGCATTTTCCTTTAAATGCAAATGAGCTCTGCTGATCCCACCCCTCTCTTCCGAGCCACTCTCTGAGGGACTGTTTACTTCAGCCGCATTCATCGTGAAACTTGCTAATTAGCAGAATATTAGGAAAGCGATTCGCAAATATTCATTAAAAAAAACTTATACTCACTTCTTCTGTTGGTGAAGCTGAAGCACCAATATTCTTTTCTATACTTTGTTTTGACAACATTGATTCGCGAGTTTCTGTGAGATCTCATGTCACTGTCATCAAGTGAATGGTCTCACGGTCTGCTGGTGTGTGCATTCAGAGGATTATAAGACTAAAAATCCGTTGAACTGTCTTCAAGTCTGTAGTCTCCAATGGTTTTAAAATCATTTAAAATCATCTAGTGTGCAGCCAGCTTTCTTGTCTACATCTGCTCCGATGGTGAAACAATAGAGGACTGATGACTAATATCGTGGGAGGAGCCTGTCTGTGTGACGTCACGCAGGCAGGCATCTGAGATCGGCTCAATTTGAGAAAGAGAAAATTATAAAAAAAAAAAAACACTGGGTGGATTTCTATAATTATAGGGTGGTTGTGTACACACACCGCCAACACACATTTCAGTTCAAACAACTTGTAAAAGTGCATGTAGCATCCGATGACCCCTTTAAAAAGACTTTGATGAGCCCTCACGTCACTGAGTAAAGACTGGTATTTCCCAGAAACCAAAACTGAGATGCTAGGGAGTTGTGATTCTTCAAAATGTGTTTCTCAGTTAGGGCAGAGGTCCCCAACCACTAGGTCGCGAACCACTACCGGGCGGTAGAAGAATTATTACCGGGCCTAATGGGTCGCTATGGAGTTATTGTGTATAGTTATTGTATTGTTTTGTTTATTTTGTTTTTTTGGTTTTTATTATTGTTCTTTTTTTTCTTTGTATTCGTTTTATGTGAATTAGGAGTTTGATGATTTTTTTTTGTTTATGTTGTTTAAATATTTTTTCTGCTCTGATCTGTCACATATTAGGGGTTAAATGGATCGCAGTTGATCCGTGATATGTACGGACGAGACCCTACACTGTTTGGCATGGATGTGATTCGCAGATTAATTTGCCAATTTACAAGTTCAAGCAATTTTAAACCACAAGAATAAGAAACGAAAGAGAGCTCAATTCGATACTCACACGCTGTTCTCGCACACAATCAAAGCACGCACAAGCGCACTATATATATATATATATATATATCCCCCCCATACCATCCACCCCCACCCCCTACGTCCAGTCGGTCCACGAGAAAGTTTTCCAAACGTAACCGGTCCGTGGTGTAAAAAAGGTTGGAGACCCCTGAATTAGGGTCTATTACATAAAAGAGCATTAACCGGGATTATCCCTCAAGTGCTTATGATTGCCACTGCCCTGGCACTGAAACCAAGATTGTGTCATGAGCGGGTTTTATCACATTCAAAAATGTGGCAATCCCTCTTCCCATCCACTGCAAATTTAATGATTTTGAAATAAGCCACAGGTCTGTACTCAAGATAACTGAGCCAAAAAGGTTGTTGCAGGTAGTAATTTAAAAGGAAGTCAAGTTGCAGAAATATATTTGTGTCATGAGTCAGTGTACTTTCCAGGTTAAGCAATTTTGGATCTTTAAAATGGACCACAGGACACAACAGGTTAATGATATATTCTAGCTAAGAGTGCTTAAAATTACATTGTGCCAAACCTGTATGACGTCCCTCTTTGTAACACAAATGAAGACATTTGAAAAGTTTCAGAAAGTCAGTGGGATCTAAATGTTGTTGCAATCCCACTGACCTTGATTACAAGGAAAAAAAAGGTGAAGGTGAAACCTTCTTAGAAATAATGTCATACAGGTTTGGAACAATGTAACAGTAAATTGAGTTAATGATGAGAGGATTTTCATTTTTGAGAGAACAATCGCTTATAATGTGATCTGCTTGGCAGTGGATTTCAGTTCACAGAAAGACGGAGAAGATGATGTTGCTGGAATTGTTCTCCTAATTTGACACTTTAAACATTCCCACGTCACCCACCTACCACTTTGCCTTCAGATGGGGGAGACCCTTTCATCAAGAGTGATGTCACTGCAGCATGCAGGGACAGCACCAAATACCCAGAAATAGGCTTGTTTGAGATGCGCCTCACCTCACCTTAAATGTAGGCGAGAGTAGGCGGCTGCAGTGAGGGGAGGAGTGAAATAAGTGCAGTCAAGACGGACAGTCCTGACCTCTCGAAGGGGAACAGATACCAACGAGATCAAAGGCGGATATCTTGTTATTCTCATGCTGTGTTGCTAATAAACATGATATAATTTCAGTTCTGTTGCTTTTATATGAAAATAAATATGATGAACAAGACACTCAAAGTGCTTGCTATTTAATTCCAGTGAAAGGTGTATATATCATCCATTTTTACTTAGAAAGATTTTTATAGAAAATAAATAAAATTAAATATTTTAGAAGAGAATGCAGCATCACAGTTGTCTGAACCAATGAGCATTAAGATGTATCGTCAGTCAGTCGTTTCCCATCCTGCATTTGATCAGTGCAGTTGGTGGAGAGCAACTGCGCTCAACTGCACAATCCGACACAGCCGCCTCGCCGTCGCAAGAGTTTTTTGCCATACGTCAGCATGGCATCAGAGCAAGTTGGACGTAACTCTGACACTTTTCTAACTGGCGTGCATCTCACGGTGATCACCGGTGATCGGTTCTGCACAGATTTTGCTCATCTCAAACAAGCCTAATATCTAGTGCACATCGGTAAAACTTGTGTTACCTTAAACCACAAATTAAAAGGTTTTTAACCATCATACTACTCAAATCCTGGTAAATAATTTAACAAAGATGACCCTAGTGACATTATTAACAGACAAAAACTTCTAAGACTACCAATCTTGAAGGTTACTCCCAAAACTTGCACGCAATTATTAATCAAACTGGTGGATTTTTGGTGAGCTGTCAGTAGATACTACGTTTTTGTGCAGACCACCTATGCCCATCTACAGGAAATCCCAAAACACAAGATGGACTGTTTTTTTGCCAGCACAAAACAAGTAAGAAATATGACTTCAATGCACAGCACTTATACACATTTTAAAAAGATGCATGATTTGCTTCTGAGAACACACAGTCTTGCAAACTGACAGATTCAGGCCACAGAGTGGTTGTGGCTAGATCTGTACTGAGCCTGTGGAGAACATTTAGTGATAGCCAGATGGCAGCACTGAAAGACAAAGAAGATGTGACTCCAACACAAATGTCATCAAAGGGACTTAGACTTTTCACAAGATGAAGAAATAAAATGCAAGATTTAGCAGTATAGTTTCACACTTGACTGCAGACTGACCGACATTTTGTTCTGAAAATAAACTGCATGAAACAGATGACACACTTCTGTGCTAAAACTGTTTTAAACAGTCCCAAAACACACCAAAATGAGGGCACATATAATACAACAGAGAAGATTTACATCTCTGTGGCAAAAAAAATTAAATAAATAAATACATGAAATAGTCAAAAAGAACTAAAGCTGAGTATAGGGCACGGGTAGTACCAGTTGTGCTGGTTAGACCCTGCTCCGAAGTAGGAGCTAATTTGGTTCTTGAAAAATGCAGTCCGGTACTAAAATCGCACCCAGTTCTTGCGGTCCAAAAACACCCAAAAGTAGTTCCACAATTAGTTCTGGTACTACGAAAATGTTCCTGCTGTGCAAAAGGCCCTTATGTTTCACATGAAGCATACATGATACTGAACTATTAGATCTAATGCCACTGAAGTTTTTAAAAAAATCCAAAAGGGTACCTCAAAATTTGCACCCACAATGTTGTACGTTTTCAATGAAAGTTGGCATCTACCAATGGGAGGTCCACCTGAGGTGATCCACTACCTAAAACAATTGATTACAGCAGGCAAGCAGCACCACCTACTAGTACAATGACTTGCTGACCTCCAGACTAAATCACTGTCAATATGAATGCCTGACATCTTTACCAGGAGAGAGTGTGGGTAACACCCATTGGTCAAGTAATTATGTAACACATGGTAGTTGGACATCTGCTAGCGTCCAGGTCTGCATCTGTTCCCCTCACTAAATCAAACAAAACCCTAAGAATTTTCTTTTGTTCCCCTATTGAGACAGATAAAAGAGATGTCATTTTGCAAACAGCTTGTCTTCTCCAATATCCATAAACACACACAGTCTACACAGTTTATTCTGAGTGCTTGATGTAACCCTACTCCTAATGCAATTCGGCCTGCCTCTCACATGCAGGCTTATTGTTCAAGCAGAGAGAGGGAGGAACGCATTGCCTGGACTTTCCATCACTTTTGTTCTTCAGCCCTTTGATGGATGCCCTTTGTCTACACAAAAGTGTTTAGTGGAGTTGCGGCATTTCAAGATTGTAGCATGCAGAATCAGACTCACTTTCACAAACCCTCCCTCGGCTTGAGGAATCTTGCTCACTAATCACATGCATGTGAAGGGAACACGCTTGCTAAATATAGGAACAGCCACAATAGCACAAACACACAGCGATCTTTCAAATGGCCAGAGAAGACAAGCCACTAACCAGAGATTCTCAGCTGCCAACCGCAGTCATTCCTTCAATGTCTGAAGAACAAGCACAGAGAGACAGCCAGCTCATCCACAGGAATTCTGTGAGATTTACTGACAGGAATCTAAACGATAATTGCCATTTAGCACCATCTCTCTGTGCTTCGCTTTGAGTGCCGGGAAAACAGGTCACCAAGTAATTCAAGTGTGTCCAGAGGTAGCAAACAAAGTCCTGCTCAACTGTTTTGGTGGCACTGATTGGGGTATTTTCAATGAGGTTAAGTTTAATGAAGATTAAATCGAGGAATATGTATCAGTCATAGCTTACATCAAAAAGTGCGATGATCACCACACTACCCAATATAAGACCTTGGATAAACGCTGAGATCCAATGTGTGACCGAATGACCGCTTCTCCTTATATCAGGGGTGCCCAATCCTGCTCCCGGAGGGTTACTAGAAACCTTTGAGCAGGGGCTGCTGGAGAAAGTTGTCCTACAGAGATTAGCTCAAACCTTGTTAAAAACACCAGCCGTTAACTTTCAGGTAACCCTGAAGACTTTGGTTAGATTTTTCATGTGTGTTAGATTGAAGTTAAACTGGATGATGGACAGGTGTACTCTACATAAAAGTGGCTCTAGGACTTTACAATCAGTATGGGCTGTGTTTACTCTCTCTGGGAACATTTTTATAACCTCAGGGGATTGGTCTCTGGTCCCTGGGTATGCAAACTGTATCCTTGTAGGTCCAGGAAGTGAGCAGGTAGGGAATCCCGTGCTACCACCCGGATGCTGTAGTCAGGGACTCAGGTTGCTAGGCCACTATGTCCCTCGCTCTGAGCTGGCCCTTGGGATGTCAAGCCACTCTCTGAGGCCTGACACCATTTTCACTCTATCCGTCTTCTCTCATCCTACCACAACAGGCTTTTGATGCCCACAGCTCTTCAGCTGAACCTACCTCTCCACAGGTATCAAAAGAGCCAAGGCCACCTGCTGTTCCTTGACTTCAAAGGCAACCTTTCTTAACACTGGTGTCACCATATTGCGGAGTCCACTGCAATACCTACCCCGCTGACCTGAGACTATCATGGAACATCAAAGCAATTACACAAGTTGATGATATCAACAAGACAGTCCACAGGGAAAAGGTAAGACAGCTTAAAGTCTGGTAAAAAGAAAACAATCACAAAATGACACGATTAGAGAGTTCAGACAAAGATGTCACCTTAACAATGGCCTTAACAAATGAACCCTGAACAACTCATCCTTAACCTGAAAGTACCTTTCTTCCATAAGAGACTCAAGGGCCGTACACACCGGGACGAATATCGGCGCGCGTTATTCGCCAGCGTTTTTCAACGCGTTTTTTGTGTTCACACCCAAGCGATTTTCGCTGACGATGAGCCGAGTGAACATGCAAATTCATTCCCTGACATTAGATGGCGCTTAATGTAAAACAGAAATACTATACTAGTTCTCTTTTATCAAGATTTTTATAATCGCTGTCGCGTTTGTCATATAGTTCTTTGTGTTCCGACACCAACGAGACCAGCAACTCTACATTCATCTTGCCTTGCATCTTCGTCGTCTTATTCCTTCCCGGCAGTGTAGACGCTACTTGGCGTATATCTTCTTCGCCGTTACGTATGTGTGCTCAGCAAGACAGTTTTGTGTTTGAGCGCCCCCAAGTTGTGTTTTACTGTAACTTCAGAAGCTCCAGACACGTGTGCAAAAGCGCCATTCTCATTGGTCGTATAGTTTTTGACGCGGTGCGTCAAACCAAAAAAACGAACCCGAGGCGTTTTTTAAAAAAATTACGCTTTTACGCGTGCCGTTTTTCGCGTCGGTGTGCACACTCACATTGGCGCCCTTTGTTTAGTCACGAGGCGTTAAACGTCGGCGAATATCGCGCGCGAAATTCGTCCCGGTGTGAACAGGCCTTTAGGCTACCCAGTGAAAATGTAACAGCTTCTTCAGGTGTGTCATAGAGAGTACCTGTGTTACCTGCTGGATCACTGTCTGGTATGTTAACTGCTCTGCTTTAGATAAAAGAGCTCTGCTGTGGGCAGTAAAAATAGCTCTGTTAGTCACTGGAACCACACTTTCTCTTGTTAGTTTCATCTGGAGGAAGCTTGAGGAATCCAAAACCACTAGACTTCCAAGTCAGTCTATCCAATAGCTCTGACAATCAACAAATGGACTGTCTACCCCCACACAATGCAGAAATGCAACCCATACTCCTGACTCTGCTTGTTATTGTTCTACCTCAGCACAATCCTTGCCGCATTACAGTCATTTTATGAGCAATAGACTCTACCTTTACATCTTGCAATTCAAGTCTCTCTGACACTGCCTGCACTATATTTAACACCATTTTTTTTAGCTTTTATATAGCACGCTGGGTGCATATTGCTTTGTATTTAATGTAAATTTCTTGTAATAACAGTTCACTACGTGGTCTTATGAAATCACACATTATCATATTGTTATATAAATATTGCTATGTTTCAAAGGACATGCAATTTATTATTTTTCTTGCACTTGGCTGATAATAAGGAAAGTGATAAAAAAAAAAACTTAACACGACTTGAACAAGAGTTATTTTTGAATTTTATCATGAGAAACAATGAAATGCCTCCCTAACAAACCTGTAAAACTTGTAGATAAGTATCACCAGAGCAAGCACCAGACACCACAATGCCACAATGCCACAATTACCTGTGTCCGTGAAAACTAGCATCATTAACATTTCAAAGAATAACGGTTTATTTAACAAAGCCTCAAGCCCATCTTCATTATTTAAAAGTGAGAGTTTGTGAGCTGTCAACATGAAAGCCATGTTTTGATTCAGAGAAGAAGGGGCTTGACCTTAATAATTAGATAATTTCATCTTCAAAGAAAAGCCCTCATTTATGGTGTTTTATTAAATACAACCATAATAATATTAAAAGTGCTGTTCCACGTTTGACCAAATTGGGATTTCAGTTCACTTTTGTGGGAGGGGTTAACCACTGTTGAAAAATACCTGCGTATGGTTAAAAATAGCACTAACACTCCTCTGACATATGCTCCTCTTGTTTGCAGAACAGATAACAGGCTGTTTGACATAGAACATGTAGTTTTAAAACAGCACAGACTTTGAGTAGTTTACTCATCTGCGATACACTAAAATATTCCATTGCAGTGATTATCATAAGGTTGAGTATGAAAATTACTCAATATGAAAGCATTTACACCTTACCTTACTACTGCAATAACATTCTGTAAAACAATTACAGAAAATGTTTATTGTATGGCTTAAATGTCTGTTTATGGCTGAAAGCACCATATAAAGTAAACATTATTATTTTCATGACACAGCTGGTCATGTGATTTCAACACGGTGGTGCATATAAAGGAGCAACCTGCTCCATGATAAGTGCTGTTCATTTCTTCAAGTGCAAAACTTTTCTACTTAGCAATGCAAAACATTTGGCTACACAAGTAAAACTTTACATCAGGAGGGGGTAGGCAGATGCACCCTAAACAACTACTTCAAGATCCAGGAAGTAATGTCAGACAAGAGGGGGTTTCCATGACCCCTATCATTTATGAATTTGGTGTCAATATATCAATAAGCAATACAATTAATATTGACTTGAAGGTGCAACTACAAAGTAAACCTCATTATTTAGGCATTTCAAGAACTATCATACACCGTCTAATAGGTTACTGGGTCGCACTAATGTCATGGCACTTACTTGATTTAATAACAACCTGCAACCTGGCATGCACTGTAGCTTATTATTTGAAATACACATAGGCAAAAAAAAAAAAAATTACCTCCAAAGCGCGTATCTCGTGTTGGGTCAGGTCGTTAGATGCGGCGCACTTGGTCCGAAGCCCCTTCAGACTAGAGATGGAGATCTCGATCAGGTTCTGGATGAGTTCGCACTGGTGAAGCGCGTCCATCCCTGCGTTGCTGCCATCGCTCGCGTCCAAATGCTCCTCATCACTTGCGACCATGTTTCCAACTTTGCCAGAGACACTAGTATCCATTCCTCGGCATTGGCACGGGTTTAGGGGCATGAGCTCGAACTACAGCAAACACTGGTCCAAAGACATGTTTGTAAACGCATGTAGACTAAACGGAGGTGCCAGTCCTACTCCAAGCGAGTTATTTACTAGTTCAGAGCGCAAGCATACACCTCAAACATACTCGTGGACTGGTTTGACAGCCAGACAGGACGCGTTCTCAGCTTGCTCCGCCTCAAATGTTGTATGTATATCCCGTGAAGCCCTCTGAGAAGCGCTCGCATAGGTCTCACCCTCTGTCAGCTGTCTGAAGAAGCGTCTGATGCTTTGCAGTGTGGGAAATGAAGTTTCGTTTACACGCGCATCGGACCGTTTGAGAAACGCTTACGTAACTGAGTATTTGTTCCATTTTTGACTTAAAAGAAAAGTTGTTGATATGTTTCTATGTTTTTGCTATTGTGTATAGGGACCTTGATCTTGTTAAAAGCGCTTTATAAATAAAAAATTATTAATATTATTAGTAGGGTAGAATAATTTAAATACAATTTAATACACTTTATTGTCCACAAGGGGAAATTGTCCTTGACTCAAGTTGTGTTTATGCTGAAAATATGTTGAATGCACATCAATCAATCAATCAATCAATCAATCAATCAATCAATCAATCAATCAATCAATAAAACCAAATACAGTAACAGTAAAAAAAACAGTATGATGTGAAAAAAGTGAAATATCCATAGTTAAGATAAAAAAAATTACATGTAGGCAATTATTCTGATTTTTTTCTTCTATATTTTTTTTTCTCAGAGACAATTCATGCTTCTAAGTTAATTAGCATGAGTATAATTTATATTGTACAGTACTGAATATTGTTAACTACCTCTCTCACAGCAGGCTTTAGATAAATGTTGAATAAAAAAGTGTAGAAAACTAAATTTTTGATCAATGTCAATATGTAACCATTTTTACAACCCTTTGGTAGAACTTGTCTTGTCATATAACTGCTCTTGTTGGGTTAGTAATACAGTTCCCATTATGTCATCAGAGGCACACTTTGTCTAAGAGCTGGAAAAACACGTTGTCTGTGTACAGTATGTGTGTGCGCATGCAAGACTGTTCACATGCTCTGTGCCCACTCAGATGAGAAAAGACTGTTTTTACACTATCCACTGCGTTACGACTTGCTGGGTACCCTTGATGTTTAAGTAATGTTATGGTAATTCAATTATTATATATGATTGTGTAAATAAACAACTCTTTGGCTGTTCAGAGTTCATGAAAGTGTTTGTGGCGAAGTGCTGCTTTATGTTACATAAGCATTAATATAATGCATATGCCTTGACTGCTGATTAGGAAATGTAACAAAAAGACATGGAGAAATGTTACAGCACCAACTCGCTGTATCAGGCACACACTTTCCCATGGGAAAAAAACTCCTCTCCTCTGCAGCTTGCCAAGAAGGAGACATAATTTCAAAATGAACGGTAAAGAGGGCTAAAGCCAAAGAAGAGCAACTGCAAATTGTTTTTCTCCATGAGGTAACCAAGCCAAGACACTGTTAACCAACTGTATTAAAAGGACAAACTGTAACCAGTTTCTGTTTTGGCTAACAACACTAAGAAAAATGTTTATGTCCATGTCAGCTGTATGACAGGAGCTTCGTGGTTCTGTGGCCGGTTGAAATGCTGATTAGTCAGTGATCTAAACCTATAGCCATCCACACCCGGTATCATCAGAGTAATGACACTGCAGAACAGGTTAGGCTAAATAGAGAAATAAGAGATGGAAAGACTTAAATTGACACTCCCTCCATTCCAGGTAAGCATTGGTTGTTTCTCTGTATCAGTCAACACATTTTCACACACAAACTGCATAGGTGGAGACAGGCAGTTGTTTAAATATGGTGCTGAATATTATTAGCAGGTTATATAAACTATAGCAGATTGCAAATTCTGTTATCAGGCTGTGAATTGATTACCATCTGGTTAAAACTTGTTTAAGGAAATATGTTCACAAGACGTGAAGTGGGAAAAGTAAATAAGCATATCCTACTTTTAAACAAATAATGTCTTTTAAACATATTATTTTAAATAAACTAAGTTAGAAAAGAAAAAAAAGTCAAATGCTGTTGTTTAAAATCACTTTCACTTCCATTTTGATGGGAATCATGCATACGAATGAGTAAATTAAAAAAAAAGAAATAAGCATATAGTGCCTCCTGCTGGAAAAATAGGGAAATTAGTAAATTTATAATAATTAAAAACTCCCTCTCAATCACTTGTCATGTCATTTAACTGGTATTTTGTTGATGTCACTGTTGAGGTTTCAGATCTGTGTTCCAGAAAGTTCGTTTCACCTTAGACATTTCACACAATCTAGGCTACACAGAATGTGTCCTGTGTGGTATTGCAGCGTTAGATGCAACATCAGGGCAGGAAGTGATTCACAATCAGAAAAGTATTTGGTTCACAGGAAGTTGGGACAATGGAAGGAAGGCAAAAAAAAAAAAAGAAAAAAAAAGAAAAAAGTGCACAACACTTATTTCTCATTTGCAAATAGCATTATTTCTACAGAAATCATCTATATATATATATATATATATATATATATATATATATATATATATATATATATGTGTGTGTGTGTGTATGTATATAGTAATCCGTTACTGATTCCAGATTACAAAAATTGTAGTTAGTAACCTAATCCATTACATTACAATTTTTATGTAATATAGCCTAATCAGACTACTTTCAGATTACTTTTGATCTATCTCGTTTTTCAAATTGATTCAAATAGTATAATCCTGTATCATATTGATGAAAAAATACAAAGAGTAAGAAAATATATTCCATTTGTCGTTATCAACAACGTGAAAAACATTAAACATGATATTATGTCAAGGTTACCCAAACTGGGTTTGTAAAGGTACTGCAGGGGGATTATGAGTTTAAAATAGTTTACATCGAATAAAAATATATTAGATGAAAGAGGATCAGATGACCAAAAAAATTGGTTAATCTGTGAATTTAAAATGTGTCTGAAAGACAAAAGTCTTCCACAGTAATAAATGGTAACATAACTGACTGAGTACTATTCAAATATAAAGTTGTGTTTTCATCAGTAGTTGATGCAATGTTGAAACACAAAATGATTTTTGTAAATTCAGTGGTTAGATACTGTACAGCCGCCTGACTAGTGACTGGTCTTTGTGTGAACGTCCACAACACTGGAAGACTTTCAGATACAACTGGTAGGCTGTTTTAGAAAGGAAATTTAAAATATGAAAAAGAGGAATTAAGGAGAATTAATAAATTATGTTTATTAAATTGTTGCATGTAATCCACAAAAAGTACTTAATTTTTGGAATCTGATTGCGTAATCCAGATTACATGTAATCAATTACTACCCAGCTCTGTACACACACACACCTCAGGACAATTTATCAACAGGAAAAAAATTATAAATGTTAAATATAGCCTATTTAATATATTTATAGGCTACATATTTTTATTTTTTATTCTTTTTACAGGTTTACATAAATTATGTTTGTCTTAAAAACTATCCAGAAAAAAAATATTGCTGCATGCTGTGTTGAATATAAATGAATTCACTCAAGGCGTACAGTATGACTACAGCAGCTGCAGCTAGATAGCGCGCGTTCACTGTCAGTTCGCTCACACTAGTCTGAGCCGCTGAAGCAATCTGGACAGAGTGGGAATGACACGCACAGCCGGTGTTGTGTCCAATTCTGACCCCCGCCAGATTATTACCCCTACAGTATTGGTAGGTTTAGGGTTAGGTATGGGGGAGGGGTTAAAATTAGGGGCGGTGTTAGGATTAGGCAATCAGATTTCAACGAGGGGGGTAATAATTTGCCTGGGGGTCGAAAATGGGCACAACACCTGAAACGGATACGGTCATGCAGCTCTTTCTGACCGTCGTGCAAGATTCTAGTGAACCTTGGCAGCATTTATGTAATGGATGAATGGATTCCCATACTGGTTGTTTTTAGGCAGAACAGAACTCGCTGAAAAAGAATAAAATTAAAATAATTTTGAGAAACTTTTTAAAGAATTTTTAAAGTTCCTTTGGGGCTATAATAATACTATAATATAATTTTATTATAATTCACATATTTAGGCCTATACTATCATATATATATATATTCCATCAAACACAATTATTCAGTAATTGGTCTATTTTTCCAAATAGAAGCTTATTTTAGGCACCTAATTTCTTGATAAATAAAATGGATGTTTAAAAAATGCACTTTAGAATCGATATTTTTATGCGAGGATCGATCCTTTCGATACAACGTCAGTATCGAAAGTATCGATACTTAAGGATCGATCCGCCCAAACTGATCACACCGGTTTGATCGTACGCGTCAAAGGGTTAATTAAACTGACACGTGAAAGGGTTAACCCGATAGCATAACCTCTGCTAGTCAATAATAAACCCGATAATGACCTTTCATGCCATTTGGACAGAGTCAACACTCGGACTGTTCAGTAAGTTTTCACACTCTGTGGAATATAAGCTCAAGAAAACATTGACTTCTATTATTTCTGAAAGAAATGATTTGAATGAATATGAAATCAAAGTGATCATTACGTATCTAAGTCTAGCAGTTTAAAATTGCGATAGGGCTGAAGGTCGGAATGATGTTTTCTTTAAGGGTTCTTGAGGAGTGAATTGTTTGTTATGTGGAGCCTGGGAAGTTCAAACCAAATTTCACAGCTGTGAAATCTGACAATGATTCTTGTTTGTACAGTCATCGATGGGTCAAATAACCCACTGAACTGAGAGCTACCAAGCCCTTGCTGCTTTTTGTTCATAGACACAGAAAATAAAAGGTTTTTATACTTATGTAGGCCTATTTTTGCACATTTCATTATAATACCAATATAGAAATATTTCAATACAAGTAAATCATTTGTAAAATCTATCTCATCTATCTTCAGCAAGGATGTATTATAAGCGAAAAAGACATTTATGTTCCAAAAGTAAATGTATATTTGAACTTATGAAAAATCATAAGAAAATGTTTAATCAAAAATATTAAGTAGCACAACTATTTTTAACATTGATAAATGTTTCTTAAGCAGCAAAATTATCATATTAAAATGATTTCTGAAGACTGGAATAAAGGCTGAATAAAATTCAGTTTGTCATCACACAAATGTAAAAAATAATATATATATATATATATATAAACCTTCAAGACAACAAAATGATTTAAAATACTTTATTTCAACAATCATAAAACCAACAAACAAAACCCCCACTGACTGGAGGACAAAAAAATAATAAAATAAAGTACATTCTAGTAAAATGACTTTTTGTTGACAAATTCACTTGCTCCTGTTGAGCACAGCATTAGGTATTTTGTCTGAAACAGTAGGACAAATAAACTAGTTTCCAAGCATCTCTATAATATTCATTAATGATTGAAAACTACTACCACCGTATTCTAAAAAACTGCAACTGCTAAAATTTTGGTTTGAACACTGAAGTGCATCTATAACGTATCCTTTCTACATCTACTTTATAGGAATCGGTCTATAGAAAACCCAATCTGTTGAACATCAGCATACATATAAACAGACATACATATAAAGACTTTCAAGTTTTAGCCATAAATGAGGGTAAGAGAAAACTGACTGTGCCAATCATATCAATAAGAACCCAAGGGGATCTTTGGCTCCAGCTTTTTCAACACATTTGTATTGCCAAGACCATGACCAGATGAATTTGCCACATTCTTGATTGATACCATTCAATTGCTTTAAATGACAGGCAGGGTCACATGCGTTATACAATCAATTTACAGAATCATGCCTTTTTGTTCCAGGAGATCCAATAAACCAGTTCCTCAAAATGAGAGGTAGATGAGATATGCCCAAACAAAAACACCTCCACAAAACCTCACTTTGGCTCTCTGTTACAACGCACAAGGCAAATGTCAAAGTGTTAACAGAATGAGGTTCGATTGTGAGTTAAGTGGTGAGAATGTGTCAGGCATAAAGTGATGTTTGAGAAGCATGGGGAAAAAAGTTGAAGCTATCACATTTATACAAACATATGTATATACACATGCCTTTACAGATCTCTGTACAGATAAAAAATACACACTTTATGGAGGAAACAAATTAGCCCATGTGTTACTGAAGTGTTAGGTTTGTGATGATGAAAGCAATTACTGAAGCAGCATAAGTTTGTGGATGTTTATTTTCTCTAAAGAGGCACGTCAAGGGGAGGCACTGCCTGTGTCCCTGAACTACCCAACTATATTTCGCTCATCACATGCACATACACACTTTCACATTGTCTCTTCCCTTCAATCCCTCTCACAACCAGCAAAGAAAAAGAAAACACTGCAGAACATTCGGGAGACAATCCCCCCGTCACATCGCTTTAAACTCAGTTTAGGAATACCTTAAACTGAGCCAGAGAAAGCACCACTTTCACCCATCATTTACCAACTGTAAGGTGCTGTACAAATTGTACCAGAATAAAAAAAGAGAAAAAAAAAACGTGGTCCACTGATTTATTAAGGCTGCTTGAAGGCCACTGCCTTATTATGGGCTAAAAAAAAAAACAAAAAAATTTGAACAAAGCATTGAAATACACTTGCAACTAGGAAAACTAAACTTAAAGAAAAAAAAAGAAAAATAAATAAATACAAAAAGAACTGACCTCACCTTTATTAGGGAGTCGGTTTGATCAGGAAAATATTTATTTTAATTTTTTTTTACGAAAAAAAGAAAAACAAAAACCCATACACATTTCATTGGTTTCGTGTTTCTCGTTTCAACTTAAAGTGTCCTGTATGCCAGGTAGTCGTGCATGGAGAAAGGAATGGGCAGCGTATAAACCTGCTGGGTGGGCATGACTCGCCGCAGGGTCAAGCGGCACAAGTGCTGGAGGCTCGCAATGCTGCGTGGAGAAGCCCAGAAATGCACGCTGCCATCACGAGACCTGTGAAAAGAAAATCGGATGCCATTTAGTTTATTTAACTTGGCACTGACACGTGATCAAATGTGATCTTGAACAAAGTCTGGTTGTGTTTATACAGTACAACTTGCCAATTCATCTTTGTTGGACTGCTATCATACAGAAACGTACGAGTTTATGTGGGACAGCCAACTCGTCTAAAGAATTTCATATACAAAGCGGGCTGCAGAACTGGTTTGGTGCATTTCTTAAATAATAGATCGTTCAGGATACTTTTGAACAAAGTGATGAAAATAATTTTTGGCTTCATCGCAAAACAGAAGAACAGTTAGAAGCCAAGATAAAGATTCGATTCTTGAGGTAGTAACACTACCCAGCAAAGAATGGAGTAACAGATTCGTACCCGGCAGCTAAGACACTCCCGTTAGTAGAAAAGGCACAACAGAGGCCATTAGTGAGAGGGCCGATGGCTTGAGGACTCTTCTCATCGATGCTCCAGAAACGCACCAGCCTGAAAAATGAAAATACAAGTTGATTGGTTTTTTTTCCACCACTGCGGTGTCTTGCATAACTTTTAAAGCAAATAAAACATGAAACTGAAAGTATGAAATTTGCCAAAAATAACTAGTTTAAATAATGATTTTATACAGTACTGTTCAAAATTTGAGGGCAGTAAGATATTAAAAAATTTTCCTGCAAGGACACACTAATACACACACTGATTAAAAAAAATTAAAAAATGACAGTAGAGCCATTTAAATAAGGATACAAAATTCAGCTTTGCCCTCACAGGAATAAATTACATTATATTAAAATGTAAAACAGGTCTTTTAAATGACTATTTTTGATCAAGTAAGCAGCCTTGGCGAACAAGAGAATGGTCCTATCACTTGCACCTAACCGCAAAACAAATCATATGCACAGTAAGTGCAAGTTTTATCATCTGCCATTTTGTAGAGCACAAATGGTTTCATTCTCTCAATACGAGAGAGAGGCGCCTCCGCCCAGAATCAGCAGGAGGCGCAGCGAAGGCAAACCGGGCACCTCATAGTGATTAATGGACGTCATATGAGAGGCATGTGATCTTTCCCAGAAAGAGGCCCTGCAACAAATCACACACTCCTTCCAGAGCCCCTATCACCTTAATGCTTAATACAGGCTACTAACTGCAACACAAACTATGTTGAGTTTTCAAAAGCATATAACCAAGTGTTCGCATTATCTTACATGTCATCAGTGACACTGGCAATGTGCCGACCGTCGTGACAAAAGGCGACAGACCGAACCCATCGATCATTTGCTCCTCCTGCAAATATGGGTGAGGGAGGGGGGAAGAGATGCCTGAAGGGAAGATAAGAGATGAGTTAAACAACATGAGCTTGAGAGAGAAATCACACAGAGCTAGAAGAGGAAAAGGGGGTGGAAAAACAAGTCACGTACCCCAGCTCGAGCAGAATGGTGGCTGTATGAGGGTCCCACATGATGACACGGGTGTCGTAGGAAGCTGTGGCCAGCAAGGCCCCGTCCGGAGAGAACTCGCAGGACACCACGTCATTATGATGGCCCTCCAGCTTACGGATCAGAGTATACTTATCCATGTCCCACAGGAAGACCTGCAATGCAAAAGACAGATGTTATAGCCTACTGTGTTTTTTTCAGAGACAAAGAATTCAATTATTTCAAAATAAACAGCAAGATCAACATGTGCTAAGCATCATTTTTTAGGTAAAATATTAAGCGCTACAACCAAACCCAGAAAAAGTAGCACATGCCAATGAAACAGCAAGGCTTAGTTGCACAGTCAAACTCTACAGAGCAGCTAGCAGTTGCAAGTCTTTAAATTACATCAATGCTCACATTTTTAAAATTAAAATCTACAGTGACACAGAAATACTACAGTGTACACATAAAATTACAGTTAAATATATAAAATTACATTATTCCAAGAATTACTACATAATTTGTAAATAAAAAAAATACAAACAAGTAGTAACTTAAGGTAACATTATGTTACTCCACTGGTATCCCCTTTGAGTTTTAGTTCACTTGAGTTTACAATAGGCTTGCACCACGTCGGTGGAGGCCTACGAAGAGACAGATACTGCAAGAGAAAAGAACATTCGATGGCCAAAAGGTTGACGCCTTTGGCAAACACAGAATACAGACGTCACAACTGCAAACTCTGCTAATAAATCAACCATGAGAATTTCTAGTGCTTTATTTGCTCCAGCACAATTTTTAACAAGAAAGTGCAAAGGTGCGGTCACATTTAAGGCTGTTGGTCAAATTTTCATGGGCGAAATCTATTGATTTCAATATGAATCCATGCAATCGGGAATCATGTGAGGGCAAAAGATTTCCCCACACAGATTACGAAATGGTTTCAGAATGATCAGGAACCGAAAACTGCTTGGTTCGAAAGTGACTTACATTTACATTTATGCATTTAGCAGACGCTTTTATCCAAAGCGACTTACAGTGCATTCAGGATATACATGTTTACCAGTATGCAAACCAGTATGACTTAAGTGTGAGCTATGCTTCAGCGATACACTTAACAAAGGATAACAAACTTTCAAAAATGTGAACACACCTTAAGATTTTTGAGTGCCAAGAAAACAAGGTCCCTGCATGGTCTTTATATTAAAGGGGTCCTATTATGCTTTTTAACTTTTTGAATTTTAGTCAGTGTGTAGTGTGTATGTTTGGGCATAAAAAATATCTACAAAGTTACAAATCCAAGTCCACTCCAAAGGGAGATATTTCGATTAAAAAAAAATCCCTTTTCAAGAAATACAACGAATGGCTCATTTGGACTACAGTATTGTTTTCCGGGTTTTGTCACAAAGCAGCCCATTAGAATATCATTGATTCCCGCCTATGAAAATTGAATGATTGGGGGGTGGGGAGGGCGAGGTCATGGTTAGAACGCTTGGTTGAGTGCATCAGACTAGACAACAGCGTAGTAGTGGTGCTGGTGTAGCATCAAGTTTTCTCAAGTTATTACACATGCACCGTTTTTTTAATAAATTGCTGACAGTACAATACTGGCCAATGATGTAATCTGCAGAATTTACACTTGAATTATGAGACTACAGTGTATCCCATACATTGAGTGTGGGTGTTTTTATATCACTGTATTTCTGATAGAAACCGACTGTCTTCAGAAAACTGGATGTCATTTTCATTTCATCTTGCATGTAATGTCTGACAAAAGCAGCGTTTGTGAGCGAAGCGCTGCTTTGTGTACAGCGGTTACCGAGAAAACCTCGGTCTCCACTCCAACACGCTGCCACAAACAGAGTGCAAGTCTGTGGGAAACACTGGACTATGGTATAAATAAATTCAACTGTATAACAGTTTCACTGCGATTCATGTTATAATGTTAGAATTAAAAAACAATAAACATAATACATATGCACTTATCTGTAAATAGTAAATGCAGTTATTTTTAAGTGGTTTTTGACATCGTATCCAAAACATGATTTAGGCAAAAACACAAAACAAAACATAAAAACAACGTTACCACTCTAATATGTCTTGTAATTATCCATGCGTGCAAAGGTTCCGTGCGAATCTCTTGCTCAATATTCTCGGGGTCAGAATCTGGCTCAAGTTGATATGGCAATATTGACGCCATCCTTAACTATACTGGAGCAGATGGAACTTGCTGCTTTGGCAAGGGGTGTGGCAGTACTGAAACACCATGTAATCTGTTCGCCAATTACAACTCACTGGGACAGCTAACCAATCACATCACATTTCGTTTTTTCGGAAGCCGGGCCTTCATCAAACCCAGAACTAATCGAGCCGTTTGTGCCAGGCTGGGGAGAAAGGTATCGTAAAAATGTAAATTATGGGAAAAATAATGCGTTTTTCTAACCACCAAGCATAAGAGCACGTTCTAGTACACCTCCAAAACAAAATCAAGACTTTGTAAAAGAGCATAATAGGACCCCTTTAAGAAAACATTCTTGTTTATTCCTTATAAGCTACAGACACTGCACTTGAGTAAAAGTATACATATTTATTTATTCATAGCTAATTGCTGTTTAAACATTCTGGTTTTGTTTGAGAAACTACAACAGTGCGTTATACAAGGCTAATTTACAATTATCTCTTACCTGGCATTGTGAGTTGAAAGGGCTTCAGGGTGCACAACTACTGCCAGCATTCAATGTTAAGCTAAGCCAAATATTTTGCACGTGGAAGAATCATTACAACCATTTTTGGAAGTTGAACTAGTGCAATTTTATCAATCTTTAGGAGAAACAAGTGCTACTATTAATTAGTGGTTCCTTACGAATTAGGAAAAACAAGTTGGTGTACTGGCATCGCCAAAACAGACTCTGCTTTCAGAACACAACAAATTGTGCTTTCACTTAGTAAATGCAACCAGCTTGGAAAGTACAAACAGGTCTTGCTTCTGATGGCTTCATGTATGATGCAACATGGAATGATACATTTGTGTAACCCATTTTCCCGATCTGAGTAATTCCACAGGTTAGACTGACATTATCGGTCTGCAGTCAGCCTTTTGAGACGCAAGGAGCCCTTTCATTGCTCACACATGCCAACAATGCTCCCAATCCCCCCTAAACTACTAACCCCATTACAAAAGAGTTTGACTAGGGCGTTAAGTACAGAAAAATCGACCAGCGGCCAAGTGTTGCGTATCAGAGGTGTCGTGAGTTCGGTTAACTAAGACACTAATGAGTTGGGGGGCGGGGGCTCTACTGGCTGACTCATGTACACGTACAGCAGACACAATGTCTAGAGCTCCTCTTTTAGGGTGAACGTGTAGATGATGGGAATGCTACTGAATATAGAGATGGAAAGGAGTTAAGGAAGGGAAGTAGGTGTAGGAAGGGAAGGGGATCTCACTGTCAACTCTTCTGAAAAATAAGGTAAAAAAGAACTGTGTCAGCGGGAGGTAGACAGACATGGAGCAAAACCTACGTACAGGAAGCCCTTGTGGGCAGGAGCATGGAAGCCCCTGGGGCGTGGGCACGGGCACATGAGCGTCCAACGGGGGCCGCGATGGCAGCCGTGCCCCGAGTGGTCCGCACCAGCTGCTCTATATGTCAGCACGGCGCTTCCCTCAAAATCACTCAAACACAGAGCTCTGCCACCACCTGGGACAGGGAAAGCAAGACACTTATGGACACACACAACCGTACAGTTCAACCACTGCTGCCTGTTCATGGGAGGAGAGTTGGCTAGGAGTCGGAAAGACTCAAGAGCTGGTTTCAGGGATGACTTACTTACATCTTTGTGCCATAAGGGCTTTCACACACAGCCAGCATTACAGCTACATACAATACACTACTGTTCAAAATTTTGAAGTCAGTAAGTTAATTTTAACACAATTTAAAATATACATTTTCTTTTTGAATAGATTATGAAATGTAACTTAATCCTGTGATGGCAAAGCTGAAATTCCAGCAGCTATAACTCCAGTTTTCAGTGTCACGTGATCCTTCAGAAATCATTCTAATCTGCTATTTTGGTGCTCATGAAACATTTATTATGAATGTTGAAATCATCTGTGCTGATTCTTTAACAAATAGAACAATCAGCTTTTGAAACTGAAATATTTTGTAAATAAATGTCTTAACCACTTAATCACTTTATAAAAAAAAAAAAAAAAAAAAAAAAAAAAAAAAAAAAAAAAAAAAAAAAAATCAAATATTTTATATATATATATATTTTTTGTTTTGTTTGTTTTTTTAAAGAAAAGTATAGGCTTCTTTTATTTAACATCTTACTGACCTTAAGGGTTTTGATACCAGATTTAATACCACTAAGTGTGTGGGAAATATCCTAGGGACATCAGGTTTTATTCAAACTATATTTATGAAAAGATATAGTTGATTATTAGTCTCTTAAAATGTTATTAATAGTAATATCAAGAACAGCTTTATGGATGAAGAAGATACAGAAGCCATTTGCATTTCTATATACATGCGCATAATAATCAGGCACTCATTTGCATGAACAAAACAAGCCAAAAACCAAAACTACAGGCAGGGTTTATAGAAGCAGATTATGGCAGTCAGCATTATGATGATATATAAAGATTCATTTAGCACTCATTGATTGGTCATAGCAGAACTACTAACAGTGAGAAACACACCAAACAGGTTATAAAGAGGAAGAAAGAACTGCAAAACATACCGCTTTGCCTGCGCCTACGGAACAAAGGACAGATGAATCCGGCGAGAAAGCGCTACAGTAGACCCAGTTTTGATGGCCACGGAGGACTTTCACCATGTTACCTATTAAGACAAAAAATTTAGATTGCTTAATGTATAGTAATACTTTGTTTTCTGCTATAACATTAACAATTGGTTATTAAATTCCCTAAAATTCAAAGTAAAATTATGTTACAATTTACGCTAACCATTATGCAAACGGTTTACAATAATAAAGACTTTTCCCAATACAATATTTATCCTTTGAAAGCAATGTTGATGGCTTAGAACTTTAGGTGGTAGCTAAATTCCTTTTCACATTCTAATGGTGTCCACTTTGAGACTGGGGAAAATTGTAAAATTATTAGTTAAAAAAAAACCAAACAAAAAAAACCCTGTTTGCAAATACAGTAAACTCCATTTTATCTTCAAGTTCCCTGCATATAAATAAGATTCATGTGATCTTATTAAAACAGCAAGCCTGTCCTAGGATCTTGCAAGAAAAGGAGAAAATATCAGCAAACATTCTTTTGGACTTGGCATCCAATTAGTTTCCAACTATTTCCCCCACACCAAATGCCCAAATCTCTGAGTGGGTGTGCATGTGCATGCTTGAGCGAGTGTGTGTGCTGAACTCCATGGAGATGAAATGAAAATAAATGGGCTGCAAAAAACAAAGCAGGCTGCTGTGAAGGAAACGTCTACTCCAGAGAGCACACAATATACAACAGGGTTACACAATATCTAACTCTAGCATGTTAATATCAATATGTAAAGCTAACAGTAGTGGCACAAAATACAAAATCAACATTTGGTCCTCACCGTCATCTTTGAGGTCCCATACGCGTAGAGTCTTGTCTCTTGAGGCAGAAACCAGCACTAAACTCCCATCTGGGGCAAACGTTAGGTCTCGCACAATGTCTGTGTGGTCCATCAGGTTCAGCAAAAGTTTTCCTGTACAGAAGAAAACAAAATTGAGGATAAAGGTAGGACAAAAAAAAAGCTGAATAATTCCAGATCAACCACTGTTTACTGCACAAAGTCCACGTTAAACGATGCAAACTGCGTCAATGTTGCATCGGTATCAACATCTTGTCACTGTATCTTGGGAGCTGCATTTAACACAGTACTTTAGAAACTTTTTTGACTACTTAGGAATCAAAGAGAGGAAGATTACATTTGTGGTTTTATGCTTATTAAAGCAGATGTCAAAAAGGGACTTCCCAAGGTGTTTCAGAAAAACAGAGCAGTTATACATCTAAGCCCTTTCTTAATGAAAGGTGCTGGATTGCCCTGAGGCATATGGAAGCACAATCACTGACAACAGCCAGACTAATCTGCTTTAAATCTCTATAATTAGCTGCATCTACAGTGACAAAACTAAAACCTTTAAAATGTGTTTCTAAAATTTGATTGAGGCTTAGTAACAGGACCGATTTGTATCCTGTCAAGCATGAAAACATACATTCACTTAGCATATAGAATGGCAGGTGCATGGCGCAAATCCTGTCGAGATACTGTACAATACGCTGCTATCAGATTTCCAGAATGTTTTCAGAGGGGAAAAAAATAAAGGCAGCTAGAGGAAGAGTCTCACACCCTGAAAAGAGCAAGTCTGCTGGGTAAATTTATGGCATTGCGGTTTTAGTTTGAAGGGAGGTGGAGTCATCCACTGAAGAAAACATCTCTTACCCCTCAGAACAGCCAATGGCAGTGTCTTTATAGGACCTGCCCACCTATTTATATATTTTACACCTGGACAAAAATGAATTATAAAACTCGGAAGAGTTGCTACTTTTTCTGCAGTCAACAACCACCTCTTTGTTTCGCAAAAACAGCGATTTGTTTTCCGATAGCAGATTTACGCACGCAGTTATGAGCATTAAAAAAAACTTGTAACACTTAGAGGCACAGAAACAGAACATAAGTGGCCAAGAAACCAATGGCAAAGCGGTACAAAGGTTCATAAAGTGGAGAAATGTATTATGTAAGGGAGAGCGTACTTATAAGTTTGAGTAAATATGTAATAAAAATAATTTAGCACTGACTGATGACTGCATAAAAAAATGCTAAAAATCAATAGGTGTATACAAGACATACATTTGTAAAATATGAAGAAAGTATGGTTAAGTGATAGAAATGGTTCAAAATGACAAAAAGTTAGGCTTAAAAGATCATGTCAACATCTTATATAACCACCACCTCCCCTCTCTCTTACACACACATGTGAGCGCACACGCATCTGTTGGGAAATAGAAAAACAGGAAGCTAGCATGCAGAAGTGTTGAGAGAAGATGTCATGTGTGGACTCTAGTGCAGAATCATCAACAAAAAAACTGATTACTTGATTCAGTGAGATGACCCTCACCTGTATAGACGTCCCAGATTTTGATGCGGCCATTGTTGAGGCCCGTGGCCAGCAGCAGCTGGTCCTGGCCGAACTTGAACCTGTGCCATTCAATATTAACGCAGCGACTCTGTTTTTCAGGAACAGAAGAGCCGAAGGCCAGGCCCCAGACGATGTCACCACAGTCGATGGTGTGCTCTCTGGGCTCGCCAGGCAGCAGACTGCCCTCACTGTTCTGCCGGGACAGTCGTCGAGGACCTGCACCACTCGACTGATCTTCCTTTCTTACAGAACTAGGGCGAGGAAAAGAGAAAACAGTTACTGTGTTGTGTTGGTATGAGAAACATGTCTGTGCTTCATGGAAAACAGATAACAAATTCTCTTAAAGGTGATAAACTGTCAACAGCAAGAGGGCATTTTTTTTAAAAATGTTATCTAGCACGTCTGTTGAAATAAGCTGCACATTTTAACTCTTAGGAATATTTGAAAACTAAGTAAACTCCCAGCCTTAGAGGTTACTTAAGTGTTGCATCAACTTGGACCCATTTATTGTCACTTGGCCAGTTCCTGAAACTCATCAAATAAGGTTCTGGAATGTTTACAAGAGGTTACTGCATGAATACAGAGCAGGCGCTGCAGAACTGAAACAGCCTGCCACGTGTCAGCTAAAGCTTTTAATGGCACAGTGGCTTCTGCTTTTGCATTAAAGGTATAGTTCATCCAAAAACCTGTAAGTCTTGTGTTAGTTTTCAAAACACAAATTAAGATATTTTTAACCAAAACTTTGATCCTTCAAAAAGTTCATAAAGAGACTGTAAAAGTAATCAAAATGAATAGAGCATTTAAATCCAGGCCAAATTTGAGTTTTAAAGATAAATAATTCTTATGGTTCTGGAACAACATGAGGTTGATGAAGTGATGACTGTGAATTTTTTTTTTTAAATTAATTTAAAAAGAATAAAGATTCAAATAACATGTATAAAAATTTGCCTTTGATTTTAGTGCCACTGAAACACTATCACAGCTATTGTTTTTGTTTGTTTTTATTAAACTTAAAGTTTTAGTAATGTTGCTGTTTTTTTGTCACTTTTATTAGTTGTTTTTAATGTCTATATTGTTAATAACTTTTACTTCACTTTTAAGCCGTCATGTTATGGTAACATCTTTTTAACATCATTTTTATGTTTTTAATCAACTATAACAACTGCTAAAGTATTTTTCCCATTTTTTAAAATTATTTTGGTTCAATTGTGAATCTAAACTTAAATTTTTACCAAATGATGTCCTTTGTGTGTACAACTACTAATAAAGCTACTACACTTTTTTACAATACCATGGTTCTCTTTTATGGACACATGTAGAAACTGTTTGTTTACTTCCAACTATCATAAATTCTGTTAAAGTTTTATTTTAAGTTTTAAAGTTGCCTGCATGGTTTATGTTGCAATGTTATTTCTAGTATTTTTATGAAGAACACTAGCATGAGCATGTCAATAAATCCTGCACCGAAAGCACAAGATAATTACTTAACATTTTATAAAATGACTGCCAAAGTAGTTGGTGGGTTGATCATTTTGTGCCCAACTAGAAAAGTACGTGACCTAGACCTACTGCATTTAACACTGGCAAAGAGCCCAAAAAGTTGCTCAGTTGGAGACATGCAGCCAAGGGCAATGATGTGAACCTCATAATGAGGACTCTGCATTCAGTACTGGACAATAGCTGGTTGGCAGAGCTGTGCGCTTAACGGCGGTCTCTTTATCCACAGGGTAAGGTGAGATGAGGACTGCTGATCTATGCCATGCCGCTGAATTCTAAACAAACCCAAACACTGGGCACCACTGTGGCGTAGCCACCATGTGAAAGCCCAGAGGGCCAAACCAGACAACCAGCACACGTGCAGACTGCCTTTGTCAGTCCATCAACACACAAGCTCTATTGTAACAACTCACCACAGTGAGAAACAAAGAGATAAGTGTGCATACTCACAAGCTGGCTAAGCATTTTTTCCATGGTACAAGTCTCACAATTCGATGCCCTTGAGACCAAGCGAAGTAGGAACCATCAGGTGCAAAAGCTACAGTCCAAGTCTCCCGTCCAGACTTCTGGTCAAAGGGAGCAACAGGAGGTATGAGTTCCCCGATGAACTTAGCTTTACCTGTAACAACAGAAAGAACATTTTTAAGCCTTTAAAGCATTAAAACCAAACTTGTTGGCAAACTACCTTTTGTTACTGTTTTATAAGAAACATGCATTTTTGCCTTCATAGCTGTCACTGAGTTACATTATAACTACATTTTCATCTACTTTTGCAAATCAAAAAAATACTATTTAAATTAAGAGTTCATCCAAAAATTAAAATTCTGTTTGACAAAAAAACCTGATATATTTCCCAAAATGTCTTTTTTTTTTAAATCTTCCACAGAAGAAACAAAGCCAATGTTTCTTTAATTTTGGGGTGAACAATCCTTTAAATTATATATATATATATATATATATATATATATATATATATATATATATATATATATATATATATATATATATATATATGTGTGTGTGTGAATTTTTATATATATATATATATATATATATATATATATATGTGTTTTTGTGTTTTTTGTACATTTTTAGTAAACAGCAAGCAATCCAAGAATTTTGAAATGGACTAGAAGCTGTTCATTGGATAGGTACTAATTACAACAGTGAATATGTAACATCTGGAATGTATATAATATTACAAGCTAGTAAACAGTTGTCTGTAGAATTCATTGACAAAAACGAGACATTCGTGAACAGAAACAACACTTGACACTAAAACAGGTTAATGACTAACGTTAGTAGCAGCTAGCACCTCACCAGTGACTAACTGAATAGTTACTAATCGCTATAGGAATACGTCTTCCTGGATATTAAAATGTCAAAACAAAACAAATCACTTAAAACTTTATTTCCCTCAAAAAATGTAAAGTTTATATAATTAACTCCAGGCATAAGTGAGATGGTGAATCACTGGTGTCTGGAGAAACTGCTGCTGGCGGTGGGGGAGGGTGTGGATGTGCTCTGGGTGTGTATGAGGTGTTGTTGTGAACATAGGGCGCAATAATTATAGCATTGCCAATTAACTATGAAATGTTCAAATAACTCAACATTTAAACGTCATATTTTAACGGACATAGACGGCGTAAGCATTTGTTTGAGTTCAATCTGAGTCTAAGCGATAATTGAGTCCTTATATGGCTGAAATAAACACGACACAAGACACTGAAATTATGAGTAAGTTACGTTAACGTTAAATCTATAGCTGCACAAATGTAAACACTAATTATATACGTTAATACACACGTTTAAAAAGGAACTAAACAGTAGACCATCCTCCCATGCAAAGCAGTGACGAGAAATGGAGAGACTCACCTATTTCATTTTCGTTTACAAAATCTGGGAAGCTTGCCATCTAAATCGAAGCGAGTCTCTTAAATCTGAATCTTCTTGGTTAACGAAATGCAGGCGTTGAATTAATGCGCTGAACAAACGGAAAAGACTGTGCGCGCGCGTCTCCTGTGAGTCAAATGCCTGGGAATGCGGAGCGTCTCGCGTCGACGCAACGCTGACTATATTTACATATACGACTGTTTGAAAAACAGACAAGAAGTACCGTCTTTAAAGTTCAAATTTAGTTTTATAAAACTGAAATTTAAACAAAGAAAATGAAGCAGTAGTAGTCTAGTTTCTCTAATCGCGTTGTGTACGGTTTGAATAGTCTATTGTAATGGCTGCGTGTATTGATTCGAACACACACACTGATGGGCGGGATAGTCTAGCGACGTCATAACAGTTGCCGGGGCAACGGAGGAGCACCGATTTCTGATTCGCGGAAATCCGTTTACGTGTGGCCTCTGATTGGCTGTTCGCTCGAGAAAATGAATGGAATGGATTCGTGGAATACGTGCTGATAAGGAGTGTGACGATGAAGCGCTGATCCAGTGCTGCAGTTTAAATGTTTATCTCTAAACGCAACAAGATATCGAATTCAGCGATGAAATTGCTTGAAAGGTGTCAGGAATTTAATGTAAAATTTATTTCGGTTTTATTTTTGGTCTGTTGTGCCTATTAATGATTCATGTCGCGATATGTTCTGTTGCAGTTAGAGAACAAAGAAAGTTTAGTTGCAGTGTTTAATATCAAAGATTTGGAAATTTGAAAATTCTCTGTAAAGCTGAGATGAAAATGTAGATTTATTCAAGTTTATTTTTATAATTGTATTCTTATTCAGAACTAGACCTATAAAATCCGAATATTAATCACTGATTAATTTAGGCTACTAAATTACTAAAAAACTAAAAACTTGGTAGGCATTTAATTGGTTACTAAAAACTTGATAGGCATCTACATATTTGATGAATACATAAAATATATCTGTTAATTTTTATTGACAGGGTTGCACATAAATAGAGCTGTTTTTATTATAATACATCCATACATGTATATTATTTTATTATATCATAAAAATGCTAAATTGTTAATTCCTACTGACATGACCATGCTGGCCATGAAAAGAGGTCAACCTTGAGAAAGTGAGAATACTTTTCTATAACTGTGATGACCCTTTCAAACAAAATGGGTATAAAAATATTCAAACAGCTCAAGTATTGAGCAACCAAGCAAGAAGGTCATCTGTCAGAAAAGCTACCAAGAGACAAGTGAGTTTTACAAAGTACTTGGCTAGATATTAGTCTCTTTGGCATTTCACAGCTTAGACCTCTTTAGAAGAGTGGGCTGAAAATAGCTTCCCCCCAGCAGAGCCAAGTCCAGCCCCATTCCTGTGGTTTGCAAGAAGACATTTGACAACCTGAAACATTTTGATATTAAAAGTGGTCTGATAAGACTGAAGTATAGGTATATGCCCTCAAAGAAAAGACATAAACTTACATTTGTGCATCCTCAAAGTCAAAATTGTTTTTTCATAATCAGAACTTGAAAATATATTGCTAACAAAGGCAAAATAGATGGAGCCAAAAGCAGGTGGTTCCTGTTAAACCTGCAGCAAAAGATTGATTTTGATTTGTTAAGTGTTTGATTTTGCAGTAAGACTCTCAAAGCCATGTTGTGAATATAGTTAAAAGTTGGCATGACACAATAGAGAGAGACTACAAGCAGCAGCCTCGAGTGGCTTATTGCTTTTATAAAATAGTATGTTAACATATTTTTTTTCTTTTGCTAGTAGATGCTATGGTTTCATTTATATCAGTGGTATGACACACATGTTCCAGAACATTCTGTTAGCACAGTTCTGATAAAACAGATAATGTATGAATGCAGTCTTACAGTTTCTCTGTCTGTTCACCTTGTTTATCTTTAAATGTGGTTTCAACTATTTGATCATCCCCCTCCCCCCCAAAAAGTTAGAATGCAAAATGATGATTGAAAAAGAGTTTTGAAATGATGTTTCTTGGTCAAGAGAAATGCATGTGTATTTATTGCCAAATCATTTCGTTTTAAGGAAAACTTTTTAGGGTTAACTTAGTGTGTCATACAGATAAGTGTGTTAGATACAAGAGGGTTTTTTTTATCTTTGTATTTTTGTCACGGTGGCTCACTTGATAGTGAAATAATTTTATTTTGTCTTTTGCTCTGACCGTGGAGTTGTAGCTTTGTGCCCGGTTTCCTAGTAATTCCAGTTCACAGATAGTTGGTGAAGGAAAGGTCATTCAACTGTGTAATACCAAAAGGTAAATAATTTAATATACAAATGTAAATGTATGTATATAAACCCCCAAAAATTCATCAATAAGGAAAAACACATCCATTATAAAGACTTGTGCTGCCATCTAGTGGTTACATTTATATAGAACAGTGGTTTTCAAACTTTTTATAGCCAAGAAACCACATATGATCCCCTTAAGATTATTAAAAAAATGATAATGTATATCATTGTTTTAATATATTTTAAAATGCAGTTTATTCCTGTGATGGCAAGACTACATTTTCAGCAGCAATGATCCTTTAGAAATTATTCTAATATTTAGATCTAGTCCTCAGTTATTATTACTATTGGTACATATAAGTTATCTATAACTAGTTTCTGTTGACTTTATTGGGGGGGGGGGGGGGGGGGGGGGACAACATGGTCAGACAGAGTACAACAATTTTATTATTTATTCCAATAACTAATAAACATCTGGATTGTAAGAAAAGTCCAGAACTTGAAATAGTCTTAAGTGAATGATGTGATGTGGAACAATAACATAGATTTTGGACAAGTAGACAAAGAGTCAACTCAATTTGTTTGAGAATCATATTTTTCAGAAGAAACTACAGGGACAGAAATAATGGCTTAAACAAATATTTCATATCAAAATTGCCAATTTGCATGTACAGTCGCTTTCTTCTAATACAGTATAAATAGTACATTCCACTAATTGTAAAGAGCTACTCAAAGTCATGGGGCTCACACACAACACTCTCTGAACACATCTGCCAGTGATTTCGGCTCTATCTGTCCCATACAAAAACCGAAGACGGAAAACGGGATCTTGAAGAGATTTCAGGTAAACACACAAGATCAAGAAAAGGAACTTGGCTACATACTGAAGCAGATCAGCCACATGGTCCTTGAATTCTTCATATCAACCTCACGACGGGTAAACAGATGGCGCTACCTTGCCTATTAAAGATGCCTCTGCATTAACAAGTTTTCAGTTTGAGTTGTGCTTTTAGCAGAAAGTGAAATGAAAGCAAGTTCCCTGAGAGGATAAAATATGTTAACAAGCAGGATGGAAGGGAAAACCCTCACACAGTCGTGCCTGTGAATCACAGATGACAATGCTGTATGCGTTATTTCTCTCAACAAGGTTTGCCTCTTACAAAACCTTTGTTCTTTCAATTCACATCATTTTCAAATCAGATTACAGACTTGTTTTTTGTGCCATCCATGAAGATTTGGAAAAAAGTAATCATGCAAATATGCACGGCATGAGCACACGTTTCATAACGGTGATTACAATTTACAGAACATGATTTTATGTGGTATACATGTCATTCATGATGCCTAAGAATACCTTTATAATTTGTAATAATGGCAAAAATCAATCACATATTGATGCGACATGAACATGACTTCATATATATAACAAAGCCCCTAAAATAAAACAAGCAAGCTCTTACAGCCACATTGGTACATTTCAGGAGCACAAAGTGGAATCCTGCATATAATACTGAGACGAGATGGTTTCAAACTGACAGATTTAACTGTTGGACAAGCTGATGTACATAAAACATAAACATCAATGTCAAACAATGTTTTCCAATGGGCCACTTTACACTGAATCAATACTGGGATGCACAACACTAAAAGGAACATAATGGCACATTCTTATTGGTGGATCGCAATTAGACCTCTAACCAGTCATGAGTCACGTGACCTACTGGAAGCACAGCATTAGGGTAAATCATTCTGTGTGATTTCCGAAAAAAAAAAAAAAAGCAAAACACACAGCAGCGTTTTGGTTGGTTCAAGGACAGCATCATTCAAAATGTTCTATGCTCATTCTGAAAAAAAAACAAACACGTTTAGATGACAACTATACTGGCTCAATCAATCAATCTAATCACTTTTACCAAGAAACAGTTGAAAAAAAGTATTTAAATATTTTATAAAACAGATATGGCAGTGCAAACATGAGGAGAAGGCAAACTATTCAGTGGATCAGTAGTTTGCCTTTCTTTTTTGTGTAAAAAAAAAAAAAAAAAAAGACTGAAATCAAATTTTGGAAATTGAAAATTTATTACATAGAAGGTGTGCATTGCCTTAGTCTTAAAGAGAGGCATCTCATCTGAATGAACTAGTGGTTTTAATTTAACTATTCAGCACCCTAAAATCACAACAGACTAAATGGCCCGAATAATGGTGTTATTTTTCCTTAATAGCAACGATAAAGTAAGGTTTATGAGTAAGTAATGGACGTGACGATCTGGGTACATTCTTTGAGAAAATGCTGCTGATGATTAATGTGCAGATTAGACTCTGAAAGTCTATTAAAAATAAAAGTGTTCTATACTAATATGTTGAAATGACTGACCGTTAACTCTGGACAGTAATAATTCAGTAAAAAATTAAATTCCTCAGGTAAATTATATATACTTAAAAAAAAAAAAATACAAAGGGAATTTCATTTCAGATGGTTTAGGATATAAAAGAAAAATACATAGCTGGAAATCAGTACTATAACTGTTGAGTTTTATATATGAAACCAAATATTAACAAACAGTTACTATACAATAGCTATAATAGTAATCAAATGTAGGTAACAATGATCTTAGGCTCGCAAAAGGCTGCTACAAAATGATCACGCAGTCCTGCCTCGGCTGGTCCTCTGGAGTCTGCGATTGCCTGGCACTGAGCTAAGCACTGGAGCCACTGAGATAAGGAGCTATCAGCCATGGGTCATTCTGAGGTCACCATGGAAACCCGAATTTTCCAAGAGCACAGAGGGATCTGGAATGAAATTAGCAAGCGGTATGTTACTAGATATCATGTCAGTTATAGGACTTTTTACAGACTGTGATGACACCACTATATTTTCATTTTTATACAACTTTTATATATAAGTTATATTAAAAGCCCCTCTAACAGGTTTAGAAAATACAAAAGGATACAACAGGAAAGTGGTTTATCTCACTGCATGAGACACTCACCATGATAGTGGTTCCTTATGTGGCTCCTCCTCTTCCTGTGCAGCCAATCGTCTAAGCTGACTTTCTTCATCTAGAAAGACACACCGAAATCCAAAATTAAACAGGTATTTACTCCAAAGTAGTGCTGCACAATTAACTGAATTCATAATATGGCCTTATTAAATTACTAAAGGCTGGTAAATAAATAACACGATAAAAATAACAGAAATAACATACATGCATATATAAATCTATACCTAGGGTCAGTGTTTTCGAAAAAAAGTTTGAGGAATATAACAGAAAAGAACATCGTTTACCTGAAATAGATTTTTTTTGCAACAATGTAAACTTATTTACGGTTTTTACTTTTGATTAATTTAAAACATACTTGATTAATAAGTTATATTACTGACCCTTTGAAAGGATGTTTGTGTGTGTTTGTATATAGTTACATTTGCATTTAAAAATTTAGCAGATGTTTTTATCCAAAGCAACTTACAAATGAAAAATGAAAAAAAAAAAAAAATTATATATATATATATATATATATATATATATATATATATATATATATATATATATATATATATATATATATATATATATATATATATATATAAATATATATATATAAATAATTTCATATTATATATATAATTTCATATTATATAGATAATGAAAGTGCTGTGACAAGCCCTGGTTAGACTAAAGCAGTAAACTTTGCAAGGTTTATTTATTTATTTTTAATAACAAATAATACGAAAGCAACTACATTGAAAAAGAATACAGAACACTAATGTTAGAAGGTCAATATATATGTATTAAAATATTAATAATAGTATAAAATAAAATATTAATCGATTACATTCATAGAGTTTATCGCTAAAAATATGAATATTTCAGCATTCTCTGCAATGAACTCTACCCAAGCAAATACGCTTTCAATTACCCAGAGATGTAAAGAAAAAATAGCTTGGAAAATTGGAAAGAAAGTCTTACCACATGGGTTTCCTTCCACATCGTCTAGGAGGTTGGCAGTGGAGTTGGCTGTGCCCAATCTGAGAAAGTGCAGTCAAAGTAAACAATCGACACTGAACTGAATAGAAGTTACTGTGCCAAGCATCATAAATAACATTTGCTAAGAAATTCACAGCCTTCTGAACACAAAACAGGGGAGCCACTGAGTTTAACAGTAAAAACAGCATCGTAACCAACCTATATCTCTAAATATTTCACATGCCTTTAGCTTCCTCATCCGTGTCTTAATTTTTATTTCAGACTTGCCCTAAAAATATTCTGCTTACTTCTTACTTATACTGTACTGAATTAGACCAATGTTTATCTGACACATTTTGAAAGATATGAATGATGCCGTAGCAGTGTTCTTCTTTTAGACTTCCTCCGCTTCGTCTTCTCTGAGAACCCTCTGGCAATTTCAAACAGCTTCTTCCTGGTTGCTGCAGATGAGAACGCAACAGAAATGTTAATGTCCTGTAAAATCCTTAAGTAAAATCCTGAATATGCAATTATCTTCCAGTGAACTGGGGTGTTTTAGGCAAGACCCTTACACTTCCCCATGAGCTTTAGCTTGTCTCTAAACAGAGCGTCATCTGAGACTGCTGTGCAGGCCTCTGCAGATCCGGAAGCATAGTGGTCACCTGTGTTTCGGAGAAAAAAAAATTAAAGCATCTTAAATGTCTACATTATGAATGTTGCAAAATGTTAATTTTATATTTTAAACAGGTTAATCAAAACTTTCTACCATTAGAAAGCCTACTGTATCACAGGCCTTTGAATTATCAGCATGATCAAAACTGATGAAAAACCTGTTGCACACAATGTACAATATGCCTCATTAATATTACACTTTTTTTAGCAAGAAAAAGGCCCAGAAGTTTCCCTTCAGGTCCTGGTATGCATGTCTTTTTTGCCGTGATATAAATGTGAATTAAATGTATGAATAACTTTTATATTGTAAGCATTTTAAAATGAACACTTACTTAGGTTTGATTATCCATTTATCCATTTTAAAAAAACATAATACAACAGGGTTTTGTCAAACACCGCTGTATTGCATTGCATTATATGTTTTCCACCCCACAATTAAAACCAGTTTTGATCATAATACTAAGCATTTAAATATCACCTTACTATATTATTAGAAAATATAGAGTGATGACATATTTATTTGAATTTTATGTAAGTTGTCTGCTATAATGTTATTAAGATCTCATTGATTTACATTACAAGCTATCAGAATTTTCAGGACTTTCTGACTATACAAATATCAGCATTTGCACCAAGTTTTATATTTTTGCTCAGAAAACTCATGTTTTATTCCCCTTCAGTATGAGCTCTATATTCTCTTATCTCATACTATATAAGCCATAAAAGCCTGATGTAACAAATATTATACTTCACAAAAAACATTATATGTCAGGCTTTACAGCGTTAAAAAGTGAGGATTGGCAGTTTTGAAAAGAGAAAATTATGCATATGCACACAGACAGAGTGTGACGTACATGCTCACATACACACAAACATGCACTGACACCGTTCAGGTGAATGATATCTACCTGTGGAGTTCTCCATGCTAGCTGATGAATGACTGGATTTGGATTTCTTTGACTCGTATTTCAATCGATCTACAACATAGAAGGCAGGTGTTATGGAAGGAAAACTAGGCCTTGACATTCAACGAGGATATGAGATCGTCCAACGAGAAGCATTTAAGTGTAAAAGTACAAAATGTGTAAGACAAATCATAACAGAATGTGAGAAACAGACACTGTTATTAATGGCCTTGGAGAGAAACTGCAACAGTCAACGTCAATGTTCACAGTCGGGTTGAGTAAATTAGCATAAGAATTGACTCTTCAGGATTTGTGTAGGTGGAACTGTAAAAAGAGGGGAAGTGGAGTATGCCAGAAACTGCTCATTGTCCTGTTTAATGTGTGGGCGAGTGTCTTCCTACCTCTTTCCAGCGCAACGAGGAACTCTCGGTTCCTTTGCAGCTCCTTCATGAACTCCTCATTCTGCAGGAAAAGTGCAATACGCTCATCCTCTAAATATTGCTTCAGTTTGTGTTCCTGCTCTGAAGTGCCGCCTGTTCCTGCGGCGGCCGCCACAGTGGGGACCTTCTGGGGTGCTGAGGAGGAGGGCTTGGAGACGCTACTCTGAGAGCCCTGCAGAATATTGAAACGTAGAGGAATATACAATTATTCTCATGAAAAACTGAAAAGCTAGTTTTTAAATTAAACATAGTCAGCATCTCAAATATGAACAGTAAATCATAAAAAAAGAAAACAAACAAAAAAAAAAAAACCTGCTGCAATGAGGTTAATTTAGTTTTTTAGTTCTTTTTAAATCCAGTTCTCCAATTGAAATGATTTTATATAAATATCTGAATGAATATTTAAAGAATATTTCAACTCCAAATAAAAATGATTTTGCATATAGTAGATGAAGCCTATTTTTGAACTCTTCAGATTTTTTTTTGTTTTTGTTTCAATTATCATCTTAAATGAAGTATGTTTTCCAACAAATTCTGCATTACTGTATTTCTGATTCTCAGATCATTACTACCATAAAAGTCATTTTATATAATTCTGTTTAATGAATACTATTAAATACTCCATACTATGGAATACTATCTATAGTATAATAATTTCATCTTTTTTCCCATTTTGGTAATGCAGAAGAGAACTGTTCAGTGTTCACACTATGTTAATGGGATGGAAATATGCTTAAAACAGGCTTTGTTTTTATTATTTTTATACTTCCATTTAAATTTTAGATGAAATATGATCTATACAGGTTGAGAGATTCGTTCTACTAAAAACACTATTAAAATGAGAACCTTAATAACATGATAAATGTCATGTTGCCTTAAAATACCGATACAATGCCTTCTGTATGAATGATCATCATATGCAGGATAGCTGTGTATGTACAATAGAACAATGATGCCATTATAGTTCATTTAGCCATTCAGAAATCATGATCTGGCTTTCTGAAAGCTTAAAAAAAAGATTGGCTTAAGAGCTTAAAGACAACTGTACACTGGCTTGCCAGCTGCACTTCAGTATTGCATTAGTATGTTTTAATGATCAAACTCCTGGAACTCACTGAACTATTAATGGATCTTTAACATCACTGATAAAGAAAAAAAAAGAGCTTGAATTCAAGCATGAACTAGTTTTTGACATCAAGTCCAGAGGCCACGTGGTTTTAGAGTTTGAGATAGATAACTGAGAATATGGACCCTTTTTAACCCTTAAGTGTAAAGCTGGTAAAGGCAATGTAACACTCTAGATAAGTCTATTGGATACACCACTTAAAATATTTGGAATCAGTAAGATTTCTTAAAAACATTTTTGAAAGAAGTCTATTATGCTCAACAAGGCTTAATTTCTTTGATCAAAATACAGTAAAATGAGTTATAATGTTGAAAAAAGTTGCTGCTAAATTTAAATTTTTTTTGGAAACCATGATGCTTTTTTTCAGGATTAAACTCTCTGATAAACAGACAGTTCAAAATAACAAATCTGAAATAGAAATATTCTGTAACACTATAAATGTGTTCACCTTTGATCAATTTAATACATCCTGGCTGAATAAAAGTATCAATTTGTAAATTATTTCTCAAAAAATTACTTAATATCTAAAACAAATAAATAAATAAATGAAAAAGTGTAATCTTACTTATTTGAACTATTATTGCATCACATGATAAATGTTCACCTGTATACTGTCCAACTGTTGGGGCAGGATTCGCAGGAAGTCGTCAGGCAGATTGCCAAGTAACGGTGGGTTCCAGTTTTTGTAACCTTGCACTTGTCTGTGTCCAAGGGGAGGTTGGGCCTCAAATCTGAAAGATAACAGAGGCCAGTGTCACTGACACTTGTTTCAATGACAACACTCACATCAGAGTTATGATTTAATTACAGTTCAGATTTCAGATGACACATAATTCAATTACAGATGTGTCTAACCTTTTTAATGTTTGTGAATTCATGGGTATTACGATCCGTGGAAAAATGGAATCACATGCATATATGGTTTATTAAACCACACACACACAAGGATCAACAAGAACTGCAGTTTGGTTAATGAACACCAGGGGGCATCATTTAGAGAACTGTAACTAAAATTAACAAGGAGCCCGAGACCCATGATGAGTGACCCCATTACATGTATCCAAGACTGATGTTTCAGTAATTAATTTAAAACAGCTCTCAAACTCCTTTTTTTTGGTGGAAATTGGAAAGAATAATAAGTAGAGACCATCAAAGTGCTATTTATAACCTGGGTGGAGGAACAGGAGGAGCATCTGGGTATTTCCTATCATATATGTGCATGTCATATGTTGGTGGTGAGTAGACAGGGGGCGGCTCTTCATCTGAGCTGTCTGGCTCGAGGGTCCGCTCAAGAATCTGATAAAAGAGAACAAATGGAATTAGCAGCAACTTGAAACTTTTATCGCGAAAATAAATACCAAATTACACTGCACAGACCCATTCATTTATTTAGTAGTGGCCAGCTACTAAAACCATTAATGGCAGAAGGATGTCAAAAATATTGGTTTCGTGGTAAGTTGATAATTACATAAAACTAGACTAATCTTTGCTTGAAAGCTACGAGACATTGCTTTAATTTAATTTGTTCATAATTCAGTTAAATCTAATTAAATTACTGCTACAAGCATTAGCTTGTGAAATTCTGGTATCATAAATCTAAATTATAATTATGGATCTTCTGCATCCATAATTGTATGGATTTTTTTCTTTATTTTTATTGCATCTCAGATCAATGATTGCTGTGATTCTCATATAAGTGGCATACACAGCACATCCAAAACATGAAAAAAGTCTTTACTTCAAAGCCATTCTTGTAATTTGATTGTTTAGTAGTAAATAAAATAATAATTGTGCAATTTTTTATTGGTTTATATTTGTTTTGATTTTCATAGGAACTGCATATGCAGTACAGCATGTGTAGATATTGTTTTAAGATATTTAAATTTATATTAGAGTGAAAAATATAACAATGACAATGTACCGTCTTTAATTAAAAACTATTGTTTTAATTAACTGGTTAATATTTGAATTAAATTCAATATTCAATTCAACAGAAAATTCAGTTAAAATTAAATCACTGTCATTAAATGCAGGCTATATATTAGACTGGTATCAGTTATCAATTATTGTTATTGTACCTTAGATCAATATTTGCAGTGATTTTCATACCAACAGCATATGCAGCAGAGTACATACTGTTTCAGCACATCCCCATCTAAACATAAGATTATAAATAATGCAAGAGAAAAAAATACACCAGTGGGGAATGTCCTTAAACACATAAACAAAATGCACTGCAGTTTATGCTTCACTTAGGATCACATCGAAGTCTAATGGCAGAGCATCTCCACTGGGCCATGAAGCAGATGGTTACAGAGACACAGACAGACAGACTGTAATGTGTCTCAGATCCATCTCGGGGCCCAATACTGACACACTTCCTTATCGGAGCAGTCAGGTGTAGGAGGACAGTGGGTAAGAAACCTATTGATTATCACACCCCAAGAGAGTGCAATAAAACCTAGCCCCAATTTCAGTTTGTTTCTGATGCAAAAACTATTGTATGACTTCAGGAGACTTATAAAATAAACAGTAATATAGAGCTTAAGCCGTATGGACCACTTTTCTAATATATATATTAAAATGTCACTTTTTGTCTTCCACTGAAGAAATGTGATAATATAGGCAATATGGGTTACAATAGATGCTTTAAAAGACACTGACCTCTGGTGGGATGCTGTCATCTGAATCCGAACTGTCATCTGAGCCTTGTCCCTCAATGCTCATCTGCAAGAGTTGGTCAATGGTGGCATCCACAGCCCCATTATTGGAGCGCAGTACACACTCGATCACCTCATAGTCCATGCTAGGGAACATGGTTTTAAAGTCCTCCATGGCCTGGTTGAACTCCAGCCGTCGAACTTGCCGATTGGGCCTGGAGTTATTGAGCTCACCTGTAGACGAGCCCCCGCCACCCCGAGACCCTCCATTACTGCTACTGCGTCGGAAAAGGCTGGTCATCCTACAGGGAGACCGGTTTTCTTACCCGACCAACGACGCCACGCGGTCAACGCTGGCGCTTACTTCCACCTGAAGTCTCCCACAAAATGTATCTTACTGTCCCACGTGTTTCTTTGGTTTCTGGAACTATTCAAGTTCACTTTTTCATCATTCCGAACACAATCTAGTCCACTGGAGCGAGAGAAATCCTTTCTTTCTCTTCTTCTGCTTGTTAAGCTGCATCCAACACGACAGTACAGAGTCACCAACACGAGGGAAGTAGACGGTCTGGTCTTGAGCGCACTAGCTTTGTGTCCGACTGTGCGATCTCCCCATTAGCTCTGTTCAAACTGAAAACAAATACACAGACAAGCTGTTAAAGGACAGGGTTTGAAACTGTACGGTTCATTATAAAAATCTTTGACTGCCAAACATCATCCGTTTAATAGTCTGAACTCATGCTTCTTATTTGCTCGTTCTGAAGACTAACCAGCCTGTATTTAGTCCACACACGTCGCTACAAAGTCATTTATCCCTAAGAGACGGATATAATGACATTCGAAGATATAATGACACAGGCAGAAATAAGCAGACGAAAGAGGAGGAAGAAAAAATGAAGCTAGTGAGTGGAGTCAAATTCTAGGTTGGGATATAAATACAAGGGTGAGAAATCCAGGAGCTGGATGACAGAAAGTGTATCCGAATACTACATATATAAAAGCATCATCACACTAAATTCAACATTAAGGAGAATTTTTGTGTTGGGCTAATGGGCCCAACCACAAAATTAATCTAATTATCAATGTTGAAAACAGCTGTGCTGCCTAACATTTGTGGAAACAGTGAGACCTTTTCCTTTCTGGATTTTTTTCTTTTGAAAGATCAAGGGATCATAATTTATTCAAAATTAAAGTTTCATTTCTTAAAAAAAAAAATACTAACCCTAAATTTTTGAATAACTGTGTATACTAAAATATTCTTGCAGTTTCAACAAAACCCTTATCTCTGTTAGCCAGCAACATACTGTGACTTAATTTGCTGACTTACATATTTAATAAACATTTACAACTGCAAGGTATAAAAATACACGTGATCAATAAATGTAGTATTCAGTGACAATGCAGCCCTGGTCCAGCGGGTCATGTGACCGTTCCATCATCTGGCCCGAACTCTTCCACACTGGCCCCATAGGGCATATGTTATCACACAACATCAGTTCAGCTTCAGTAACAGCACTAGCTTGGAGGAACTGCAGCGAGGAAAGATTAGCTAAATTATCATCATGCCAGTAAGAGATAGCTTCCACGGACACATGAGCTTAAGAAAAAGTCATGCAATACCCAATAAGTCCAGGCAGGATTAGCACTAGTTTCAGTGTCTATGAAACCGCAGAGTGAGACGATATAGTGGCTGAAATCAAGGAGCAACCGCAACTACTAGAATGAACTCTACTCAATAAATTAGATGGTTAGAAGGACGAAAACGGCTGTAGGAAGTCTTTGACCACAAGGAATTTTATTTAACATAAGCTTTTATTTCAACCAACATTTTGCAAAAACAGTGCTTTATAACATTTTAAGATACTGTGTATGTAAATGGCCTTTACAACTTACTGCAGTCACAATTTTTTATTTTACACACATATATTACACTTTTTTAATGTTAGTTTTGTGACTTGTTTTACATACATTGTAAGGGTGTGTATATGCATACATACATACATAGTATTTACACACACACCATATATGATGCAATGTATATATATATATATACACACACACACACACTTAAAATGTTCTACAAAATACATAATTTTATTGTATATTATTTTATTTTAATGAATGTATAAAATAATTTCAATTATTGTAATACTACACATTTAAAAAAAAATTTATCATCATTTTATATCATCATTTAACTTCCAGGTTTAAATAAAATGATTTCTAAACCATAAAATCTATTATTGACAATTAGCAAATCTTAATATCAAATTCAAAATCGCTTAATTTACCTTTTTTTTTTTGGCTACGTAATGCAAATCCTGACAACCATCAGGCCTCAGTCCTCTCCACATCTAGTGCTCCAAAGTTTTCCATATATCTGCTTTGGGGTTATGATGCAAAACAGGAATCCTAAAAATGTGCGAGTCTGCAGAGCTCATATGCCTGCCTCCTTACTTGCCCCATTTCCACCCTCCCTTTCTCCCTCTTCTCAGTACAGGGCAGAGAAATCCCTGCTTCGGTGAAACAATGCACATAACCAAGCCCGAGCCAAGCCCACATGGCACTGCCAGGACCCAGCACCCCTCACCAGCCTCTCGTTGGCATGGAGACATTTTGTGATGTAAACAGGATGCTTCGCCGTGCACTGATATGAAAGCGTATGCACGCCTGCAGGGATGCCGGCAAGCACTGTTTAATGCTCGAGGAAAAATTCCTCACGTGGCCAATTTCAGTGGCTTGAGGATTGGGTTCGGAGTGAAAAGGTATTGTTTTAGTTCCCTACTGAACCAAGCTATTTTGCATCTACTTAGTCATTCGGCTTAGATGCTGCAATGCCTTGACGACGCACAACAAGAAAGGTCACCAGAACAAGAGTGGTTTTCTAAGAGTATGACCTATTTGGCTGGGAATAATGGCAACTCAAAAAAATACGCTGAGGCGAACTGTGATTTCTGGAAAATCCTTGGTCTAGGATAAGTTTAAGAGTTTATTATAGTGCTTTCAAGGCAAAGCTGTGTTAATATTCCTTAAAACATGTTAATTCGGTGTTTCCTTAAAATTAAACTTCTGAAAATAAAATCTGCCTGAACCGCTGAACATAATTTTTTTTTGGTTAGAAATTGTATAAACTCTGTAAAATAAATTTAAGAGTAAAGTCTGAAAATCTCCTTTTGACTTTCATTTTTAAAATGTTTACCAAGCGCATTTAAAATGTAACCAACAGTGATGTCATCATCGCACTATTTACATAAATAAATACATTAAGTTTTTTTTTTTTTTTTTATAAATTAGTACTTTCATTCAGTAAGGATGCATTAATCAAAAGTGACAGTTGAGACATTGCTACAAAAATTTTATTTTAAATGCTGTTCTTTTGAACTTTTCACTAATCAAAGAATTCTGAAAAAAATAAAAATAAAATCTTGAGCACCAAATCAGCATATTAGAATGATTTCTGAAAGATCATGTGACACTGAAGACTGACTGAATATTCAGCTTTGCATTACAGGAATAAAATACATTTTAAATAAAATATAATGTAAAAATATAAATACAACAGGAATCAGTTTTTAAATTGCAATAATATTTCACAATATTACTGTTTTTATTGCATTCTTGATCGAATAAATGTAGCCTTGGTGAGTATAGCAGATTTTTTTTTTAAATCATTAAAAAAAAAAAAAAAATCTTACAACCCCAAAATTCTGAACTGTAGTCTATTTAACTATTAAAATAAAAAATAAACTATTTACACTGTAATAATAATATTTAAACATTCTCTTTTAAATGAATTTTATGCTCTATAAAAACACTCAGCCTGAAAATAGTTCCTCCTCACAAAGCAATACTATGCCTATATTTAGTGCGAAGCTGCTTGATGTCTGGTGGAGTATTTCAGTATGGAATTCTTTTTGCATTATTTCAACTCCCATCAGGGATCCCTGGAGACAGGAAATAGGGAACAGGATGCTCCATAACAAAGCCTTTAGAAGTCCCAGAAACTTGTAGCACGTTTAGTGCAAAGACTATATTCTATAATATAATATGAATGTCAACAATTCAGCAGTTTAAAAGATAGTCTAGTAAGTCTTGTTCACAATGAATGAAGGGATGTAAACACCTGGACTTTGAGGCATACAAGGTACAAAGAGCTGTAGTCAATAATATATAGATGAGCTTATCATCAGCTGAAATTCTGAACATCCCACTTTCCACTCACCCTTCCTGCTTGAGACTCTCACTTCCTGTTGTGAAGCACCCGTCAGACCCATCACCAACACTCCATATCAAAGAGCTTTGAACTGAAGAAGAACACAGCTGAGATGAGTTGCAGTGCACGTATATGTGTGCGCTCAGAGTTGTAACGGACTGCACAAAGCCAAGGCCATACATTCCACAGAGCTATTTTTCACATGACTATGATCTGTATCCGAGAACCTTCTGTATTTACTAATGGATGCCAGATTTTACTCCTCCAGAAAACCAACTCACTGTCTCCACAGCCAATGTAATGGCAAAAAAATTCAGAGCAGATGTAAACTATTCATGTTAAATGTGCTTCATACATCTGTTCTGTAACCTGCCTAGGAATTATGACTAGTGTGTTTTACAAGCAAGGGGCAGTTTGGCTACTTATTCTTAGGTAATATAAAAACTAAAAAACATCTAGGAAAGTACTTTGACCTCAATCCAATCTACTTCATGCTTTACAGCTGAATGGAACAGTGGTTAAAAAAAATACAAATAATTTCAGAAATGTACTATTACACTACAGGTTTAAAGGTTTTGATGAATTTTTGACTTGATGGTCAAGAAAGTGAAAACAGTAGTTTTGCTTTACTATTTTTATTTTTATTTTTTTTGATGAAAAGAACAGCATTTATTTAAAATACTAATATTTTGCAACACTATAAATATATTTACTGTCACTTTTGATCAATTTATTCCAACCATGCTATAATTTTTTATTGAATGTTAGGCTATACAGACTATATATTGTTTTTTATAGGAATCGTCATTTTAAGCAAACAGGCTGTCAGGTAAATGTTATGTTCAAACAAACAACAGAAATCACAGAACATATGAATAATATTTAATAAATGTTATTTATCTGAACCAATATAATAATACATTAAAACACAGTAATATCTTTTAGTACTAAAACATTTAAAGCATGTAAATTGCTCTAAGATTTTCAGCAAGTATGCAAATTATGAAAACTATCAAATTATCAAAAATACACTGCCATTTTTCAAACTGAAGTTTAAATCAAAGATGTTGTTTATGCTGTTAAAATCTCAACATAACACTATAACATGTTCCCTGAGAACAGAAACAAGCCTTAAAAACAGGCCCAAAAAATCTATACAATACACATAATGCTACTTAATTTTGTTTCTGCAGCAATATAATATTGAATTCATCACAAAAATTCAATTTAACAATCCAGCCCTAGTTAGAATCTGAAAAATTAATGGAACTGGATCTGACAAGAAAGCTAGTACAGACGCCCGTGACACAGAATAAGAAAACAACTGCCAACCGCAGCAGTCATGAACTCTTGAACCAAGGATTTAGCAAACTCATCCAGGTTAGTCAATAACTCACATGGTGCACAGAAGGTTTCCAGATACAACACATGATGTGAATTATGGGAAAAGAAATGCATCATATCCTGCCTGCAAGCTGGCTGCAGGCCAGTGGACATCCAGATGCTCCAGTGCTTTAAAAACTCCATTTAGAAAAGTCCAGACACCATCACCTGCTCAGAGGATACATGGATGGGAGATGCCCAATTTCACATGCATTATTCCGCTCTTTTCAGTCTTATCGTTTAGACAGAGATGAATTAAAGTGGGCAGATCTTGATGGGGATAAGAAAGAATTAAACTGATGAAGTGTACTTGTAAAAACCAAACAGTGTTTGCTCTTAGAAAGCATGCCTGATGTAGTTGAGGCATCTAGAGTTTAAGAGTATTTTCAAGTGCACATTTTTTTTTTCACAGTGGAATGGATTTACAAATAGTACTGGCACCCAGAATAATATATGAAAGGATAAAAAAAGAAACATTTAAGAGCAGAAAAAATATATTGCATTTAACAAATAAGTGCGTTTAGTAATATTACTTTGCCTTATTTCAATGCTAATTTGACAACAAAGCACTGATTTTGAGTTGGGAAGTATAATCACGCATTGCTTAACACCATGTTTAAATATAACTATGGTTTCTATAAAACCTTATTTGCTATTTGTTATAAAAATATTTTGAAATGGCCATAGTTTCAAAATAAAAATGAATAAAAAATGAATTACTAATGGTTTTGGTAGCTGAAAATCAACAAATTAGCCAAAATGTTAGATAAAAGAGCATGAGGCTGGGGATTTGTAGAGATTTGTGAATAATGATCGTTTCCAATTCAGTGCAAATCTGGAGCTTTCTGCAGATGCCGTGTGGGTCAGTAAATAAGCAGGGATATAGACGGATAACTAATTAATCATTCATTGATCACCAAATAAAAATTTCAAATAAATAAATGTAAAAAAAAAAAAAAAAAAAATACAAGAATGTCTTGTTAAAAGCATCTGCTAAATGAATACAGAGTAATTCATTGTAAATGTTAAATCTGTCAACAATTGCATCTCTGCTTACAAAGTAGAAATTACTCAAATACAAAACAGGCACATTCTAAGGCAATGACAGGTCAAGGAAACAATGAGACATTTTGGGTGTTGATCCACATTAGTGCCCCGTCGCAGTCCTCCAGCCCTCCTGATTGTGTTGCACTCAACTTGTTTTGACAGCCGATAAAGGCCAATTAAAGCCTGAAGGTTGTGTTTTCACAGGCCTTATCCAGGGCATTATCAAGAAGCTATTTTTTCCAAAATAGGTTTCACTTTGCATTAATAACGGTAAATCTGACAGACTGCCAAACGCTGTAAGATTGAAGGACTTCAAAGGATAATAAAATGCATTATTGGCACGCAAGCTTTCATGTAATGATTCCTCAAGTGTGCGCTGTGATCAATATTTAACAAAGCTCTAATAACGTCAAAGTGGGAGAGAGGGAAAGTACAGTTTAAAACCACTCAGAAAATGCAGAAGACGTCCAAAGAGACCAAGACACTTTTCAGATGGGAAAGTTTGTGGCGAAATCAACACAAGCCAAAAAAGATAACAAATGTGCTAGCAAATCAGGAAAAAAACAGAAGTGAGAGAAACACACTTTCACCAAGACCGAAGAGAGGAAGGAAAAAAAAAACCATGGGTTTGTTGACAGCAGATCTTTTCCAAGCAGCGTGTGCCATGATCAAAAGAATGCTAAATCTAGATGCACAAATATCAGGCCGTTTCGTTCCTTCAACGCCGCCCGGCTTCAAACTGTCAAACACAGATTAAAGACAACGCTTGCTCTGCTGGGTACAAAATCAATCTGGAATAAACAGACAAAAATGAAGTTAACAAATAGACAATAACAATATTAGGTCTTACGATTATATTCCGAATCAAAAAAGGCAAATGGAGCAGTCAGAAGCAAAAATATGGCCGTTCTGCAAGCAGACGAACAGAACGGACCCACGGGGGGAGAAACTGGAAAGCTTCCACGCGTTCTTAAGCGAGCCAGTCAGCTTTAACACCTTGGCAGACGAACAAGAGCAAAACTAATTGCAAAACAGACCTTAGACAGAGGCACAATCAATTACGCCGTCTGTGACGTCTGGCTGTGAATGAAAGAAGTGTGAAGTCTGCAAAGTAGAATAATTCATGGTTGAAAGGGAGTAGCTCACTGCTATCTGTAATGGGAAGTGCGTCTATCTGAATGCATCACTGACTGGATGGATGCCATAGAGCTACTCATTGGCAAAATCACTTGAATAGGGACGCAAAACAGTTCGGGTTTGATTCATGGCAGTTTCTGCATTCATTCTGAAAGCACAACTCAAAAAGGCTCGTGTGTGGAGTTAATACCCGAAGTATTTCTGTGGGAAAGCACCATCATTTGTGACTCCAGGTCAGATGAATGAGCAGGAATCAGTCAGGCAGGCACTGAACCAAACAGTGCAAGGCTTGACAATCTCCCTCCTCTTTTTTCCTCCTTTCCTCTGACCTGGTTCCAAAGCCACAGTCAACATGATGGAACTGGGGTTTCTGAAACAGGAAAGCTGACTTGACTCTGACACCCCCAGCATGTCCACTGACCCGCTGCTGGATGGTCTTCAGAGTGTCGCTCCACTAGTGCATCTGTTGAGGTTCGACGCCATAAACCCAATAACGATAGTGATGATCTTAACAGACCTTTTCTGGACCATCTGCCACAGAAGGAACAAAAGTCCGCCACTGTCCTCTGGGAGCCCAACACACAAAACATTTAGTAGTAACAGCTTTTAAAAGTACAGTAGCACTTTTTAGCTACACTACCACTATCCACACAAATACAAAAACGTATTGTTAATGCAGTGATGTAATAGGTCTATAAAAGTTTAGTTCATCTAAACAAGTCTGTTTTTAAAGCAAGGATGCATTAAACTGAATAAAAGTGACAGTAAAGCCTTTTCTATTTTGTAATAGATTTCTATTTCAAATAAATGACTTGTTCAAAAAAGTCATTAATGTACAACCACGCCATTTAACACATGTAACCTGAGCGATGACCTCACTAATAAGGAAGGGTAAATCTACATCCAGCTCATCACCCCTGAGGTCCTGGGGTGGATCAAGAGACATCTTATAAGCTTTCAATGGGATAATGCCATACAAAATGGGAGGTGTGTAAGTTGATACAATGAGTCCATCACCCACTTCAGCAGCTTCAAGAAGGGCAAAAACAGGGTCAGTGGCCATATGCAAATCAAGGCTCTGTTAAGGGGAGAGGAGTGGCACCAGCTGTCCGACAGACAGACCTTCACCACCTCCTCCATCATATACAGCATTGCGAGAATATGGCAGCCTGACACTACATTTTTAAACTCAAACCCCAGTTTTGGGTCTTCAAATATGACAGTAGGATTCCTTGCAAGGAACATATGCACAAGCTATACTTCAGAAAATAACAAAAAATGATATGCTATACTGGTTGATTAAAAATCAAATTCCAGGCTTTGAAAAAGCAATAAAAAACAAGAAATATTACTTTAATTTCTTGAACACTATGCCTTGTGCTACATGAAGCTGTGCAGTGATTACGCACTGGAATGGGCCTCTGGTTTGTCAGATCTGAAATCTAGGGGGAAAAACTAAGGGCTTCAAACAAAATGGATATTTTGGTGGTTGGAACAGCATGTCAGCCTCAGCCAAGAAAGCACATCTAATCTCTGAATTTTTTTTAACTGAGCACTATCATTGGATTTTATTAAATGGGCTAAAACTCGTTCCTTGGTGTAAAGTTCTAAGGAAGCTGTCAAAAGTGTAATGAGTAAAAAATTTGCAATTAAAATCTACTGTTGCGTGCACTGAGATGTGTCTGGTTAACACACTGAAAAGAAATGTTCAAACAGGCCTATGAAGCCCAAAAAAATTCCATTTGAATGGGCAAATTGTGCTCAGACAGCCTGATTTCCATGAATCGGTTCTTTCCAACAGCTCGTTTCTATTAACTGGTTCACAAAATGATTCAGCGGTTCATTATCATGTGGCATCATACAGTATATTATTAATCATTATTATTTCATATTATAAATAATTATCATTCCATATGATAAAGAAAGAAGATTGTTGTAAATGCGTGTGTCCGTGTTCCGTTTACTTTAATTATAACGTGCCTTTGCATGAAACATTACTAAAATTTAAATATCTCTAATGAAAGAGCTTGCTTGTTTTAATAGAACTGAATGCATTTCAGTCTCCGAAAGAGGGGATTCTTGCGAGTTTTGACATTTTTATAGAAGTCATTAGGAAATGAACAAGTCCGCAAGAATGGTGTTCGGTCCAATGACTTGGCATGTGTCCGATTCGCAGTGACCCTGAGATGAGTCGTTGACTCAAGAACCGCGCGAACCGATTCGTTGAACGAATCGTTCAGACCAGTTTTGCGAATAGGTTCAACCAATTCACTGAAAAGATCCGACTTAAAATAACGATTCATTCACGAATCGGTTATCGATGTTGAATGTGCCAAAGAAGACCAAAAATTTAATTCGCTCGCGTTTGATCCCTAAAAATGCTGTCTAGGTAGACAGCTAGCTAGCTTTTAAAACACAACCAACCAGATTCATGGTAGAAAGACAGCGCTTCTCAGATCCAAGACGTGGACTTCACAGTTTTAATTTTAACACGAGTAACGTTACAGTATAATTACCCTTCTTCACAAATATAAACTCATACAATTTACGTATAACGTTAAATAAGTCGCGAGGCCGCACTTAACGTAACGTACACTCCTCAACAACAGCAACCAAACAGCCATACTCTAAGCAAAGACGTGTAAAACAACCATAAAACACAGACATAGCGATTTTATCAGTGTAGTAATTACCTACCTGTCTTTTATAAAGAACACATCGTGCAATCCGTGGAGTTCAATGTTTCAGTTTAAAAAAACAAAGCTACTTACTCTAGGTGAACAGAAGCAGAACGCCACAGCGCACGTTCCCAATCCGTCCCGTCTTCCTCTTTTATCTTTAAAGAGACACTATTTGCACATTTTCTTGGGCTTTAAAAGATTACACGCATCGGCATGAATCATCTCTGTCGACAAAGATTGGGTCCCGATCGGTGCGCTCATGCCGCGGCGCCTGAAAGCCCACAGAAAGGGAACTAGCAGTGTGTTGTTGTGTATTGGGATGAATCAAAGAGATGGGAAAAAATCTGTCACAGCCAGAATCTGTGCGCGAGGGAACAAAGAGCCACACAGCCGCCTAGTGGACAGAGAGCGGAACTACACCTGCTGAGTCCAAATGAAAGACGTCCAGGTGGCTGGGAAATGTTTGAGAAAATGAATGTGAATATAATTATTTATTTCTAATGAAGAAAAATATAAGAATAGAATAAGAATGAATAAGTCTGCGTCACAGTTTACGTGTAATTCAATTAAAGGGATACTTCATCCCAAAATTAAAATTCTGTTATGATTTACTCACCCTCATGTTGTTTAAAATCTGTGTAAATTTCATCTTTCTGCTGAACACAGAGTTGCTGGTACTCAGTGAAGCCAATGGCTACCAGCAGTCTTTAAAATATCTTACAGAAAATATACATACAGGGTAGAAACAACATGAGGGCAAGTAAACGATGACAGAAATTTCATTTTTGGATCCCTTTAAATCTACAAATTAATTACCTGTACATTTTATTAAAGTATATTTTTTACAAAAATTGTGTATGTATTGCCTACATATCTGTTTGAAAATAAATATATATATTTTGTAAATGCCAATTTATATATATAAAAAAGATTAATTTCCAAACAATAAGTATACTTAAAATTTAATTTATGTAATACTATATTTACAAATAAGCGATTATCTGTGATGTAATTCTTAAAAAAAGACAAGGATATAAAGCATTTAATTGTAGATTTTGACTTGCCCTTATCCTGAATTTCCCATTAACATGATCTTAGTGTAATTTACCTTTAGTAAAATTGTTTAAAATTTATATCTATCAAGTATAATATCTAAGAATAATTCTAAAAACACTGCAAATTTATCAAAATTCTGATCAGCATTTGGTAAAATGGAACCTGGATTAACTGCAAGTGAATAACCAGTTTATACACCACCATCATTTATTGCTCATGGCATTAGCAGACAGGATATGAGAATTATATTTTGTCAATGTGTATAGTGACATCCACAAATACTCAACAAGTTGATGGATAGATTTAAATCTGTATGACATTCACTCAAGATACACAAGACACATGAACGGTCACATATGCATCAATCATTGCTTATACGGTCAGAGGTCTAATGTATGCCCTTTCCTTCAGAAATCAAACTAATATGCTTTTTTGGTACTCAAGAAACATTTCTTCCTACTATCAATGCTGGAAACAGTTATTTGATGAATAGAAAGTCTAAAAAAGCAGCATTTATTTGAAATCTATTATTTGACAAAAGCAAAATTCCCTGCAAAGCATTGAGAGAATGAAGCAAATCATACTTGACAGTTTTCTTTTATTTAGACAACCCAAATAAAAGGCACATAAAACATTGCGCAATGTGTTTACATAATTATTCTTGACATACATTTAAAAAAAAAAAATAGGAATGTTTTTACCTTTCTGCTAACCAAAAAAAGCCTAGTCTTCATATATATATACAAAATTACCAATGTTAATGTTCTAATACAAAAAGTCTTATAAAAGGTTATTTTACTTGTGTTTTTCCTTGCATGTGTCTATTGTAACTACCACGTTCTCTGAGCTAAATGTTTTTGTACAAAGATATACATTCATTGGCCTTCACATGGGTTTGCCAATTTAATCAAAAGAACATGAAAGGACTGGACTTATTTTAAACTCTCCAATCCAAAACCGAACAAGTCTTTTCTTGTTTTTGCCCCATTAATGTTCTTTAAAAGATACTGATGCATAAGGAGTAACTTCATAAGCAATACTTTATAGGATATAAAAAAAAAAAAAAAAAATACCAACAAATTCCTCAAACATGGCAACTTGATATTTCATACGCAAAATAGATTTTAAATCTCCACACACATTTGGTAAACAGTTAAACTGCAGTTGGCCGCCCAGGCAGTTTCCATCGCTGAGCACTGCTCGTCTTATCTGAGAGAAGACTGATGTGTTTCACGGTGGCATTTTCAGACATGCAGTTCAGGCACGGAAGTGACGCCATTGTGGAAGGACAAACATTTAAATCACAAAGCACAATTAAAAACCCTTTCGTTTGTTTTTGTTTTTTGTTGTAGTGTTTTTTTCAGCCACATTCCTCGAATTCCAGTTCTCAGTCGTAATAAGCCGCCTCTACCGAAGGCAACATTTATAAACAAACAAAACGAAAACGTAAAACAGGCCATTAAACGATTTTTGCTTTCACATCCCTACATGTAAGTCCACGTAATACTAATTTAAGACCACAAATGCTTTGCTACCAGGTCAACGCTGGTTGGGAAACACTGGGGGTGCGAGTTAACACAAACTAAACCTTCTTCCGGCGATTTACGCCGAAGCGCGGTGGTAGCTATGACATCATCATTTAAAGTACGATCACATTCAGCTGGTTTTACTAATTGTTTGAGACTCATTCACATCACACAAGCGCACACAACTGGTGCCACGTGTGACTACATACCTTGCATCGGTTTCCCCATATCATAACACAAAACAGGTACGACAGCTGTCCGGCTCGGTCAAAAGTAGGACTGAGAAAGGCATATTGCTTATTATATCCAACAGGGAAAGGAAAATTGAAGAGAATGACTAGTTTGGGGATATCTGCGCAAGCCGATTTTATCTGTTATTTTTAAACAGGGTTACTCCAAACAATATGACAAACCCTGAAAATTTGAAGGCAGTTTTGGTTTTTACTGTGACTGGGGTAAACGAACAAGCAACAGAGGTTAACTTCATGCTCCTGTGACTGACGATCACGCCAACAGCTTAAGAGTATATGGCACCTCAACCTCTGAGGTGCGTCTCAGTTTTCGCCAATAAAGGGAACTATGTTTAGTGTGTTAATTGCGTAGAAAACTAGGTCTGGAAGAAAGTGTTACGCGCGATTCTGTCCATAACAGGAGCAGAGTAAGTTGGGACACCCTCAGCAAATTTCCTGAGCAAAAGGTCCTAAGGAAAAACAGCCCTCGTCCTTTGGAAAGGAAGAGCAAAGACTACACGGTTACAAAACTAAATGCTCTTAAGAATACAAATGGACCTTTCTGTGTTGAAGTCGGCCACTTGGTGACCAGGCATCTATGCAAACCCTCAAAATATTTGATCTAAAATAATACTGCCGTCAGAATAATCACCAAAGAGATATGTGTTCAGTGCAAGATTGTAACTGTTAATGTTCAACCCCACTAAGCAGAAGAATATCCCAGCTATTGAAACTGAACATAATTATTCTACAATCAGGAATGACCAACTCCAAAGATTACCTATAGAGTATAATAATTATAATAATAAAAAAAATAAAAACACAGCTACAGATTAAAAGGCTTACAATGACAGGAGGCCTTTTAAAAACTTGTTCTAATTTTTCCTCATTTGTAGAGTTTTGTCTCAAAAAAAATAAAACCCTCTCATCTTCCATTAATGGAAGCCACTGTCCCTTTTGTTGTACGTGACTCATTAAATGCATAAAACTATGAAATACTGATAAGCAAGCTAATGTAACAAAAATAAAATCCTCACAGTTAATATTTGCCAAAGTCCTTAAACCGTTAACACTAACAATGAAGCGCTCCGCTTCAAACAGCCGACTGGCAAGGATTTTCTGGCACTAGAAGAGTGAAATCACCAAACATACAGCATGTCAGTCTTCCACTCCATGCATAACTATTTTTTTCTGTCCATCACTAAACTCTAGACAATCTCTCAGCCGAGCGAAGGAGATGCAAAGTGCCAGCTAACATCCGCATGATTCCTTGCCGCTGCGGACTGTCATTTTCCTATACTCGCCATTCCTCCAGGCTCTTTTTTTCCCCTCACAGCTGGAGAGAAAGACTAAAACGGGAGACATGAGGTTTACTAGGAGAAGGCGGGTGGGACGTTGGGTTCTACCAGGGAGGAGAGGAAGGCAGGACCTGCGAGAGGAAAGACATGCTTTCCATTGGCCTCATGGCGATGTTGAGCGGACCGGTGATGTTCATTGACATGGGCGAGGTTATGGCGACGGGATGGGCGATGTTCATGGGCGCCGTAGCTGGGATGTTGACCGAGGCGATGTTGACGGGAGCAGTGATGGTGACTGGATGCTGAAGGCTGATGGGGGAGGTGATGTTGACCGTGTTGGTGGTGATGTTCATCTGGGCGGCGATGGTGACGGGGTTGCTGGCGATGCCGCGGTTCATGGCCGTAGTGTTGGACGCGGTTGAAGCAGTGACTGATGTGACTGAGGCAGAGTGGCACACGTTGTTAGAGTCTGATCGGAAAAAGTAAAAAAGAAAAGAGTGAATAAAACACTGGAGTGATTTCTAGGGTTACACTGTGGGCAAGACAGAAAAAGCATGGTTCATTAATAAAGATGGCCAGTGGTTAGTGTGAGAGTTTCAGGCGAGTAGCTGTATTGCCATGGAATATTTTAAATTTATTGAGCTTATACATCTATTTTTACATTCGGTTTACTACAATGTATTCCACATTGCTGTTGCAAATTTGTCACCAACATCATTTTTTTTTTAACTGGCTAGATTGTCAAAAATGTCTTGTGATGGTCTTTAAAGTATCAGTAAAACCTACAAACCAATGTTTTGCATTACATACCATCTGTTTTTTTAATTAGCTTGTTGTAAATCTTTGTGTGTGTGTGTGTATATATATATATATATATATATATATATATATATATATATATATATATATATTTTTTTTTTTTTTTGTACAAATGTATTTTTATAACTACTTCTAGTAAATAATAGATTGTTAAAGACCAATGTTTCTAAAGAAAAGTGTTTACATTTTCTGTAAACACTGTAAATAAAACTGTGGATTGTTTGGCAAAAATCTAACATTTCATGAAAAATATAAATGTTTCTAGTAATTATAAATATTCAGTGTTAAAAATGTTTCTAAAAGAAATGTTTACATTTTCTTTGTAAACTTTTTTATATATGTAATGTAACATTTTATAAAAAAATATAAATTATTTCTAGTAAATTAATTGTAGTAGTATTAAAATAATGTGGTGGGACTAGTAAAAAGTAAAAATCAGAACTGAAGAAAAATCTGTACAGTTAAGGCCTGAATAGCTCTTATTTTTACCTAACCTCTACATAAATGAATATCCAATATTCACAGTACACGGCTGACATTTGTGGACTTTAAAATGCCAGGTTGGGGAAAATACCCTTTAGCACCTAATATTACGAAAAGTGAACAAAACGGACAATTCCATTTTGTAATGGCCACATCAAATCACACAGGTGGCAAACAATCAGAAAGCACTAATTTATTTGGCATGATCAAGGAAAACCAGTGGCACTTAGTGTGAAAGTCATCCTAGTGGACATCTGAAAATTGTTGGAGAACTGACATACCTTTGTTACAGGGGGAGGTGAAGCCCGCCTGGCCATGGGTCTTGAGGTGGCTGGTGATGTAGGCGGCACTCAGCATCTTCCCGCAAATGTTGCAGGTGACTTTGCCTTCATGCCGTATCATGTGTGAACGCAGACGGTCTTTGGTGGCAAAGGCGGATGTGCAGGCCTGCAGTGACGGAGAGACAAATCAGTGTGTGGACAGAGTGCGACAAACCAGGAGAGCGAGGGGCATGTGCAGTCTTACGGTAACTTGGCATTTAAAGGGTCGTTCTGTGGAGTGTACATGCTTGACATGACAGCTAAGATGATCTGGCCTGTTGGAGAGGAAATCACAAACAATAAAAAAAATTACATCTCTGTACATTGATGAGAGCAATACCTGAACTGAAATGCATAATGACACTATTATTAGGGCTGCACAATAATGGTTAAATTGATAATCACGGCTAGTAAATGAGAAATGTCTAAAATGACTTTTCACATAAGCACAAATCAAGAAAACAAACTTAAGTGGCTTATTTTACCTCATCTAGGTTCCTGATGCATTACATTTCGCAAATAAATTTACACAGTCTTTACATTATGAAAACTGGTCCAACAAGAAACTTTCCAAAGCTGAACCAGTGAAATTCCTAATATTAACTCCAACAACTGCAAACCATGTTAATGTTTTTTTTTATTATTATTATTATTTAAACTACAACAAAAATTTATTTATATTGTGACAGAGTTTGCACGCATTTATTGAGCAACCACAATTGTAAATAATACAGTTAAGACTGGCTTTATTACAGCACAAACAACTGCATGAAAGAAAAAGGACAGGCTGTATCGTACTTTCATTTGAACAAAATATCATGGAGGAACTGCTAAACTGATGTGTTTTCAGATTTTCAGCACTTTTTCCTTAAAGCAGAGAGAGTGCATGGTTGCCAAATCGGGAAGATTGACAATGAGCAGAAATGTTTTCAGGATAAATAACCTGTGAACAAATATTGCGTATAATGACACTATTGTCTTATTTACAGATGTTTTACAGCAGAATTTGGATTTGTCTCCTTTTAAAGAAGTTTTATCATTGCTTCCATTATGTTCCTGCTTATTACTTTGAAACTGCTTTGAAACATTATACTGTTTATTGTATAAAGTGCTACATAAATAAGTGAGACAAATTGGTTTCTTCTATAAAAAAAAGAAAAGAAAAAAAAAGAAACAAAAATTAGAATTGCTGAACATACCGAGAGAAACCTTTCCCACATACGGAGCAGATATACGGCTTGTGCACGCCGCCGTCGTGCGAGCGCACATGGTAGGTCATGCGGTCCTTCCTCTTGAAACGCTGGTGACATATGGGGCACTCGAATGGCTTCTCGTCCGAGTGTGAGAGCTTGTGGCGGTTGAGGTGATAGACGTCACGGAAGGCCTTGCCGCACATCTCGCAGCCGTGGTTCTTCTTCACCGGTTTGGGGGGTTTCTTGGGTACGGCTGGCTGCTGCTGAGGCAGGACTGACATCACGCCTGCGGCCGTAGATGCGGAGGTGGTGACGGTGGTGAGGATGCCCGCCACTGTGGAGACATAGGAGGGGTTGCCGTTGTTGTCACGTGGCACAGTGGAAATGAGAGGCACCATGGTGGGCGCTGTGGTTGTCTTCTTGGGCCGTGACACCATCTTAATGCCCGTGTGACAGGACTCATGCCGCCGGAGATGGTAACTGTCCCGAAAGGCCTTGTTGCAGTAGCCGCATATGAAGGGAGTCTTTGACTTGGGTTCCTTCTTTATTACTACCTGACCACCGCCACCGCCACCACCACCTCCCCCTCCGCCCGTCCCACCGCCCATGTTGTCTTTGAGGAGGTCAGCCGCACTGACTGGGGGTTTCTGGTCGAGCAGGATGGGAAGAATAGGCTTTTGATCCTGCGGCTCAGAGTTGAGCAGCGGCAGCAGGCTGTTCTGGTGCTGGTGGTGAAGGGCTTCATTGGCCTGCTGAGATAAAAAGAGAAGACATCTTAGCATGTTGAACAATTCTTTGAAGCTTTTAGTGCTGAAACAAAACCTAAACTGACATAGGGGCTTTTAGTGATGATTTATTTAAAGGAATAGTTTTTAAGTACTAAAGTACTGGGACGATTTTGCGTGAACTGTTTCCTAGTACCATTTAAAGGTTTGCATTCGCACCGAGAGTGTGTACTAGGACGTGATGTAAACCATTCTATAGCAATTTAATTTGTGCGTGGCTTTCAACAAAGTTAACAAATGAAGAACAACGTTAACAACAGGAGGATAGAGGATGCTGTGATAGGAGCTGTGTTTTTGTTGCGTCTCGCGGGTTTCACAATAATGGACATGGAATGTCGACGTATACATAAAGCGACTGAGAGAACGGAAAGAAGGACTAAGATTCTCCAACGACAACTGACAGTGCAACATTTGCTACAAGTGCCTAAACTTCAGCGTCCGTCCATCTATCGCTGTTCGTCATACTTGCGAAATAAGTTGACACAATGTTTACAGTATGTTACATGGCGTTTTAAAAAATGGCGGGTGAGGGTGTTTTCGAACGCGTTTGGCCAATCAATGTCTAGTACGTCACGGGTAGTACCAGTTGTGCTGGTTAGACCCTGCTCCAGAGTAGGAGCTAATTTGGTTCTCGATAAAGGCAGTCCAGTACTAAAATCGCATCCAGTTCCTGCGGTGCGAAAACGTCCAAAAGTGGGTAGTTCCACAATTAGTTCTGGTACTAGGAAAAGGTTCCTGTGGTGCGAAAGGCCCTATAAAGTGCATTTTAACACTAGTGGTTGACCGATATTATTTTTTTGACAGCCGATGCCGATATCTTAGAGAGCAGGGTGGCCAAAAATATATATATATATATATATATATATATATATATATATATATATATATATATATATATATATATATATCTATTACTTTAATTATAATTTGTATTTATTTTAATGTATGAGAAATTGTACATAATTTGAAAATGAATTATATTAAAAATAAGTGTGTAAAATATACATACTTTAGATGACAACTTCCTGATTCTGTAATCCTATTACAGTATTTTTCACAAATAAAGAAATATTTAAAAATATATAAATAAAACAGTACCAAAACCACTGTAACCAACAGGGCAATCTGGGTAGTATGTGTATATTGGGCACGCAGTAAAAACAACATAAATATGACTATGGGCAATGGATAAAGTGAAGCATAACTTGAGTCTAATGTTTGCTGATCGCACATTCAATTCGCATGAACCGACCATTACGCAGAGAACACGCGATCATGCAGGATACAAATGGATACTTCACAAGATCATCTCACAACTAGAATGGACCAAGTCTGCAAGGTCTGTGGAATTAAATGTTTATTAGACATTTGTTTAAATGATATAAATGCGTATTTGCTGTACACTGACAGTAAACGATAAAGTATTAAAATGTTTGTCTTTCTATTATTAATAATATTTAAGCAATAGTTATAATACTTTTTTGTATACCTTTTCATTAATTTGTTCAACAGTTCTACAGCAAACAATGAAGAGGGAGAATGTGAGCGCTGTACTGTTCTCAGCACCGTCAAAATAAAAATATAGTGCGCAAACATATCCGCCAAACAGAAAAAAAGAAATTTTAAATAATCTGAAAATGATAAATGTGTAAAATAAACATACTTATACTTTAGATGACAACTACTTGTTTCTGTAATACTATTACAGTATTTTTCACAAATAAAGAAATATTTAAATATATATATATATAAATAATAATAATAATATATAATAAAAACGAAGTAAACACTGTAACAAACAGGTCTCTCAGTAATCAGGGAAGTTGCATTGGGAATATTTTTATTTTTTTTCAAATAATGTCAAGGTTACACTCATTTTAAATACAGCACACAGTGAAAATGACATGAACATGACAGTGGGCAAATGGATAAAGTGCAGTATAGTTTGAAATAATGAGTTTAAAGTTTGTCGATTGCGCGTCTCTAGTGAAACTGAACTCTCCTCCTGTCAGCATTCAATTCACACAGACCAACCGTCACACAAAGATCATGCTATCATGCAATATTCAAATGCATACTTTACAAGATCTCATAGCTGGATCCAAATAAGTTTGCAAGGTTTGTGAAATTAAATGTTTTAGACATTCAAAGATTTGTTTAAATAAATGTGTATATGCTGAGTGCTGATGGTAAACGAGAATGAATTATGTTTGCCTTTCTACTACTAATAATATAAAAGCAATCGTTATAATAATTTATTGTATACCTTTTAATTCCTTTTTTAACATTCTATTTGATAATCAGACAAACTTCTATACCTATTATAAAGAACTGTTAAACTGTGACAGCAAACAATGAAAAGGGCTCAGGTGCTACCGTTCTCATCGCTGTCAGAAAACAGAAAAACTTATTGGCCGATGTCAATATTTGAAAAAATGTCAAATATCGGCCGATATATTGGCCTTGGCAATATATTGGTCAACCACTAGTTTTTTAAGGATGCATATGCTCACCAAGGCTGCATTTATTTGATAAAAAATACAGTAAAAAAGTAATATTTTAATATATTTTTACAACTTTAATTTTATGCTTTAATAGTGTATTCCTATGATGCAAAGCTGAATGTTCAGCAGCCATTACTCCTGTCTTTAGTGTCACATGATCCTTCAGAATTCATCTTAGTATGCTGATTTTGTGCACAAGTAAGAATTATTTTTATCATCAAAGTTGAAATATTTTTATGGAGACCATGAGATTTTCTTTTCAGGATTCATTGACGAAAAGAAAGTTGAAAACAGCACTTATTCGAAACTGAAATCCTGTGTAACATAAATGTCTTTCCTGTCTATTTTGATAAATTTTAATGCATCCTTGCTGAATAAATATATTAATTTATTTATTGAAGGGAGACATAAAAATCTTACTGACCCTAAACTTTTGAACATTTAAACTTTTATCTATTTTAAAAACAATAAAGAATGCTAAGCCTAGCTATAACTATGTTTTTATGGTATGGCTGATACTTGATAAACGGCAGAAATTAAACGTTTTATAACATTTTGACTAAATATATTAAAAATAAATCATTTTAATGCTACTAGGGAATTTAGGCATCACAATATCACAGTATGAATAAACATTCATTTTAAGACTTCTAAATACTACATGTAACAGGATTATTAAATTAATAGTACATTTGAAAATTAAGTAAGCATTAAATTATGATAAAGGTTTAATTTAAATACTAAATACCAGCCAATATGTCTTCTATATTAAAAGATAACTATACATAACAAAATCTTCTGTAATAAAACCTGACTGTGTATGCCAATCATTTGCTTTGAACACATGACTCATAGCCTGAGCTGTGTGAAAAGCCTGACTGTGATATTATAGGCCAGCGTTGCTATTGGCCAGTATGAGGTAGACACGACCTCAGCTGAGAGACGGTGTTAAATGTTTAGCAAAAATAGAAACTGACTCATTTCCAGGGCATCTGTACAACTTGGAAAACAAGAGAAGCCCTGACTGGGACCTAGCAGGGGGACAGTCAGCGGTTCAGCAAAGTGCAGGATGACTAATGAGATATTGGAGAGATTGAGAAAGCTTAAAAGAAAGTGAGGGAGAGAGAGAATGAGAAAGAATGTGTACTGTAATGCATTCAGATGTAAAAAACTTGCCAAAAACTGTCCATAAAAAGCAACTCATTAAAAAAAGAGCAACATACTTCAAGATGAGAAAAAGCAGATGCATAAAAAAAGACGTAATTCTTGGCAAACATAATCCCTGTGTGACTAACTGGAATCTTTAGATCACGTCAGGGCAAGATGCAAATGTGCAGACATGTGCTTCATAACAGAGACTTCAGTGTTTTTGCACAAGAAATTGACAGCTTCCTGCAGCCTGCAAACATAAATCTACTGCATGTAAAATGATCTGAGCCTGTAATGAAAGCGGTTCCTCATGTGACTGGCCTCACAGGCTCAGGACGTTCTGCTAAACTTACATCATGTCATACACAACAACGACTGCAAAACACACATGGTGAGACATGGTCAAAGGAGCAAGTCGTTCACATAGCTCTTTTCTATAAATGAAGGTGGGACATATGCGGCCAAGCACCAAAACTGCCATAAAAGTATCCAATACATTTAGTAAATTCTTGCAATTCTTAAATATCATTTGCATATTCAAACATGGCAAATCAAGATGTCAATTATTATGTTCATGCTGCTAAACACACATTGTTGGTTCATGCTTGTTTGAATAGTCTGTATGGAAGAGCAAATGAAATGTGATAGCTACTGTGGAGGGAAAAACGATCCGTTCATCTTTTTTTCCCCAAGATTTATTTTTGGCATTTTTGCCATTATTATGATGGGACAGATCAGAGCTGGCAGGAAGCAAAGTGGGAGAGAGACAGGGGGACGGGATCGGTCCTCGAGTCAGATTCGAACTCGGGTTGGTGCGCTGCCCACAAGGCTATTAGCACTGACAACTTTATATCTTTAATAAAAAAATGTGGAATATAGTGTAATACAGCTATTACAGTATTATTACAGTAATTCAATTTTGGAGTACGACAGCATCTGTACCATTCAGTTTCATTGTAAAAACTAAAAAGGCAGTGTTAAAATTCTTCTAAATTTGTTTAGTGATCCACAAAAGAAAGAATCTCATAATGTTTTAAAATGAAATGCAGGCCCGAAAATTACGAATATCATTTTTTGGAGTAAATACCACAATAGATAGGAGAAGATAAAATAAGTTTTTTTTTTAGTGGAGGCCAAAATCTGTTACAGGTTAAGAAATAAAAACTACACAAAAACATAAAACATGATTATAAATTAAAGAACGAATGAACAACAAATTGGATTACAGGCAATCACGAACAGAAAAAACAGCATAAGTGAAATAAACAAGGTTTTATAATCACAATATAGCAATTCTTGCAACACAAAATAATACTCTTAATAATATAATAAAAAAATTATAAAATAAAATGTATATAAAATCAATAAAAACAAAAAATATTAATAAAAGCAAGATTATGTCTAATCAAAAAGAGCATCCCTTCAGGCAGAGGAGGGAAACAATTAAGTGGAAGTCCGTAGAGCATAACTTGCTCATAAAGGGTGGGGTCGTTGGGGGTGGGGGGGTACAACCCTTAGCGCAGGGCCCAAACAAGAGCAGCTGAAAGACTACACGACTATTAGGCTCCCCGTTCTGCAGCTGCCTGCATTGTCCCATTGGTCACGGCATCCAGTCGGTGGGGTGGGGGTGGCCATTCACCCACACAATTGAACCACTGAGGAAATATAGTAAAGCCTACAGTAACGAGAGACCTGCAGGCTGGGCCTGCCTCTGACGACAGCCGGGGAAACGCTATGCCACATTAAAGCTTACAGGCTTATATATCCTAAAAAAAAATGTAAGAACAGACGTGTTGAGTTTGCATTTTCACCTAAAAACCAGGTAGGAGGTCTTTGTGAGCTTGATTAGGTGACCTCGCTCTACAAAATGTGCATTTAGATGGGACACAGCTGCTTTGGGAGCTCTGAACATTGTTAACCCAGCACTATTTGCTGGTATGGGTTATCAGTCATTCTATGAGTATATTTGTATTTGGATGCATTCAAGTTTGCCACACATGATTAAGCATTCAAACAGTGACAGTGGCCTGCTCTTCATGCCGCTTGGATGATTTTGATACAAATCTGCATTGAAGGCTGAGGTCACTCCAACAGAAACAATATGGAGGTTGAGCAGCATACATAAAAATGCAAGAACTGTAGGTACTTCAAAACGCAGCTCTAAATCTGACAAGCGTGACTATACGCAAAATAAAATCTGAAGCAAACTTAATGCATTTAAAATACGCTGCTATTGTGAGCTTATATATTGGAACGGCGTGATGGTAAATATGATAATCTACATTGTGTGCACAGCCATAATGTGGAAAATGGACTTGGAATTCATAATATGATATAAAAACTGACACACTCTGATCTGCTGCGCAAACCTCAAAACTTTAACAGTGATCGGTGAAGACAGCAGATGCATGGTTAAATCTGTTTAAGCCTATTACAGACGTTCCTGTTGGTGAAAGAGAAAAATAGATAATAACAATGCCAAAATTAAACATCTTTGACATCAAAACTAACATATCTGCTCATGTAATCCGTCAAAAAACTAAAGGCAAGAACAAGAGCAGGCAGAACTCCTTTACGCCAAAGACAGAAGCCAGTGAATCAGATTCTTGTTTGCTGCAGATGGATTAGGAAATGCCTGTTGGGAGCCGGACAATGCCTCGCTCATGAATAACCTCCGACGCCTGCAGAACAATGAGGAGTGATGCGCTAGACCGTCGTCTCATTAGATGCTTCATCACATGGGTGGAATCAAGCAGAATAATTAAGCACTTTTTTTTACACCAGTTTTAATAAATCACTGATCTTGTGGTTTTAAAACTGATGTAAGTTTATTAAAGTGTAAAGATTTCATAACTAGAGCCATATTAGGGAGTTATAAGACATTTTAGAAGAACTTTGAGGAATATTTTAGGAAACAAATATTGAGTTGTTTATCTCTTAAGTGGTCAGTGAATTCTAGATCAGCATTTGAGGTAAAGCTTGCACAAAATCAAACATGGATTATGAATGGTGCATGCAGGATAAGCAGCGTGAAGAAACTTCTGAGGAATCTTCAGTGGACAAACATGCAAAATGTGGTCAAGAAAGTTTCAGACAGGGTCTAACAATGAATCTATGCTTACAGAAAAGGCTAAATCTGATGTTGGAGTTAATTGCAAAATTGTTTCAGTATGTGTCCAATTAAAAATACGTGTTAAGATGATGTTGATGATGATGAAGTACATACTGAAGAAGTTACAGGCCTTCCTACCGTTAACTCCCAACAACATTTTGGACATTGTCTGCTTCTATTTCCAAGTAAATGCATTTTGGGAAACTTTTCTGGAACAAAGCCTAGAGCCGTAGAGCGCTTCAAATGTTTTCTCTCCCAAGAGAAAAGTTAATAAAAAGTAGAGTCCCTACTTTCTTATACTCTTAATAATACTAAGAACTTAACATACATATCTTGACTATATTTAATAATTGGTTTGATAATTTTTTAAAACAATACTTATACTTTTCTACTCAGCTAGCAACACCATGTTCTTGGGTTTGATTCCCAAGGAATGCAAGAACTGATAAAAATGTGTACTTTGAATGCAATGTTAAGTGGCTTTGGATAAAAGCATCTGTCAAATCCATAAATGTTCCACCAATGGGTCCACTTGTAAATTACATAATTCAGTGGATCTCTAAAGAATGGCACCTAGTAATTCCAATGCATTCAACAGGAAACAACAGTTTTCACAGGTAAAGTAACCTACTTATTGAATGACCTGATTCTAAATGAAAATCACATAACATTTTAATCTTAACGGTTAAATGAAACAAAGACTTTGCATAAATAGTCTGATCATTTGTCAAAAATCAGAAATGCATAAAAATTGATTCCACATATCAAGTATGAGACACATAAACAATAATTATCAATACCATTGTAAAAAAAATAACATTGGTCGATCTCTACAAAATGGCACTAAATCATTCAGCAAATGGGGAACATCAGGAATAAGAGAGAACAATATTTGTTACCTTTATGTTAAGTTTAAAGTGTAAAATCATATCAGATCAATGGTAAAAAGAATTGCATGCTGTCAATAACAGTCACATTTCAGTACAAACATGCACAGATTCCTCATGCATCAGTGCAAAAGTTACATTTGCACCTCACATACCAATGAAATGCATGCTTTAATAACATCAATCATTACATGCATAAGCTTAATGGACGTCAGCAGCATGAGAATGGGATGACCATACAGCAAACTACTTTTTAAGGTTTGAGTACGAAAATAAGTCCACATTTAAGAGGTGCTTTCAAACTTAAACATCAAACGTTCTGTGAGACTTTGGGGTCTCATAGTAGTGTTCTACAGTAGAGAACCTCTACAGTATTTTTGCGTTCATCATATGCACGTTCTATTCGATTATGATGTCTAGGTAACGTAGGCAGCTGAGAAGATCTTGAAACAGCCATTAACCCCATGTTCCCTCCAATAAAACTAGGGAGCTGCGTTAACAACAAATAAAAATAAACACAGGAAATTAAGGAGAATCATGGAGATCGACTGGGAAAGAAAAATTAAGTATTAAAAAAACTGTGCCAAAAATGCACATAAACATCGTATTCTATTATCACATACGCAGACATTGACGTTGCGTCTGGTCAAAACATCCAAATTGTGTCATAACAAAATCAATGAGTACACAAATGGAATAAGCTATCTTCTAAAAGTGTTTAACTTAAAATTTAAAAAGGCAAAAAGCACGTAAAAGGAGTGTGAATGAGAAGGAGAAGGGGAAAAAGAGAGAAAGAAATCTCTTGTACGTCTCCCTCATAGTTCACAGCTGGAAGTCTGGGAGAGATGCAGCATTAGCGGCTAATGTGAGCTAGCTTAGCTGCCATTGTTTTTACTGCCTTAAAATCCCCGCTTTTAAAGCTCAAATCTCCGCGCTTCGCGCTGTTTTAAGAGTCCCGAACGATTTTCATTTTTTTCCGCGCGGTTGGGATTTATTTCGAACGGCTGGCTTACCTGAAATAAAAATGAACTCCAGCTCGGCTCCATTGCAACACTTAAAAAAATCTGCAGGAAACCTACAAGAAATCTACAACAAAGCAGCTAAACATGGCAGCTGCTACAACTTCCTGTAACCCCGAGGGCCAAACCATTTCATCTGATATACGCGCTGCTGCTGCTGCTGCTGAGATTCTGCCAGCTCACTCCATCACAGCGCTGCACTCACAAACACACTTTAGAGCAACGAAACCTTTTATTTTTAATCAAACATTTATGCATTAGATCATTAAATGACTTTTAACACGACAAATCGAAACTGATTTTCAAATATGTCGAAAGTAATAACCAGGAAATTGTTAAATGAATATGCATATTTTAGGTAGGCTACTACATAAGCAACTGACTTAAAGTAAAATTATTGAAAAATGTAAAAACATTACACATTTATTTTAAAAACGTCTTATTTATTTATTTATTTATTTATTTATTTATTTATTTATAGTTTTTAATCAAGTTAAAGCTGTTGCATTAACTAAGACAATATATTTATAATCGGCCGATATATATAAAATACAACAAATATTAAACAAACACACACACACACACACACACACACACACACACACACACACACACACACACACACACACACACACACACACACACACACACACATATAGGCCTATACATTATAGCCTCTCTCTCTCTCTCTCTCTCTCTCTCTCTCTATATACATATGTGAGTGTGTGTGTGAAATAAATTAGAAATAATAAACATACAAACATAGAAATAAACATGTGCAACAGATTATAAAGTAAACAGACATTCAGTTTTGATGTGCATTAAGTGAGAGGACCAAAAGCAAAATATTAATATTATGTGTATGGAGTAACCAAGACAGATGTCGAGGCGGTACAAATTATGTTTTACTCTGGATATTGTGTGTCGGCGGCAGATGGTGAGGTAGCCTAGTGAAAACATTGACGATGTGCAAAATGTATACTATAAAGTGCATCTGTCTGTCTTTTGTTTGCTTGCAGTTTTTTATTTTGCTTAATTGCATATGAAATATTTTTGTTCTTTAGTACAGCAGTTGCAACTGTAACTTTAAAGTTATTAAACTTTTATTTGCCTATATGATTTTGAAGTGCTGCATTGCACTTGAAAACTATATTTTAAAGCATATTTATATTCTTAATTCAAAAGATTTCACAGAATGTATTTTTTCCCAAAGCTCTAATTAGGAATTTCATGATTGAATTATTATTATATTAAAAGACTGTTGTTTTGCTTTTTTTTTTTTTTACCCAAAAGATGATATATTGTGTTGTGTTTATAATACATTTCAACAGATTAAATGTTGTTTATTTTCATATTGTGTTTCATATTGTGTTATAGTTATTGTGTTAACTATTTATCATGTAGAAAATAATTTCATTAGCTTTCACACTCTCAGAGCAGGTATAGGACAAAATCTCTCATGAATTAGCATTGTTTCTCATTCCAGCAGGTTCTTTTGAACAATTTGTTTGACTGTTCAGGGACATTCAGAGATGTTGCATCCCATTGTATTTTTAAATCTTTGTGGCATTGTACGTCGGGACTCTTTGTCTGTATACAGTACAATGAGGGTTTGGATAGATGCCTGTGGTCAGCCCGTTTCCCCCAGCTCACACACTGAGGTCCTTTCCTGGTGACAAACAGACCTTTTTTCAAATGTAACAATGCAAATTTTATTTTTTGCACATTTTGTCATTTTTGTATACAAATTATCCAGAGGTAAGTGGTTTTCCTTGTCTGTTTTATTATATTAATCAATGTAATGGTTATGATGTTGTAAAATTTCATTAAATGAGTGAGACATTTTATTGTCATACCAAATTAAATAATGACTGTATAATGAGGATATAAGGATAGTCCAGGATAATTGAGACATTTTTTTTTACCAGTCACCTAAATGGCAAAAAAGTGTCAAAATTTACCGAAATTCACCTCAATGTAGATGACACAAATAATCAAGCAATTAGATTAACCTTAAATACATTTTAAACATGAAACATGCATGATGAAATACTTACATGAACATAAATCAACATACTGGCATCACAAATTGAAATTTTCTGAAATATTGTTTTTAATTTGCCTTTTTTGTGACGGAATAGTTCACACAAAAATGAAAATTTGCTTAAAATGATAGCCTTAGGACATTCAAGATGTAAATCTGTAGGAACAGATTTGGAGAAAATACTTACATTTTAAAGTGGATTTGTTTTGGGATTTGTGAAGTGAAAAACTATAAATAATAATTCATGAACTGGAGTCATGCTGTAGATTATATTGTTTTTATCAACTATTTGAACTCTTATTCTGACGGCACCCATTCACTGTAGAGGATAGTTAGCAAGTGATGTAATAATGATGTAGTGATGTAAAATTTTTCCAAATCTGTTCAGATGAAGAAATACACTCTACATCTTGGATAAGTAAATTTTCTGCAAATTTAAATTTTTGTATTTTTTCAAGAAATACAATTTTATATAATATACTAAATAACAACATAACAGAAAATCTTTGCTTTTCCACTGTTTACTTATTTCTTCAGATTAAAAAATGGCAGACTGGTCAATTCTGGGCCGCTTTCTAGCAGAGGTTCAGAATCATTCGACGGTCATCGGTAAGATCTGGCTGACGGTGCTTCTGATCTTTCGCATCCTGCTGGTGACCCTTGTTGGAGATGCCGTGTACAGCGACGAGCAGTCAAAGTTCACCTGCAATACGCTGCAGCCGGGCTGCAACAATGTCTGCTATGACACTTTCGCCCCTGTCTCACATTTGCGCTTCTGGGTCTTCCAGATTGTGCTGGTCTCAACACCTTCCATCTTCTACATCATCTACGTGCTGCAAAAAATCGCCAAAGACGAGAACCTGGAGACAGAGAGGGTCCAGGCAGAGGCTAAACACTCCGTGGGAGACTATTCTGGGCAGCTGGAAGGGGACGGTGTCAGATTGGGATATGGACAGCAGGGAGAAGAATGGAGTGGTCAGGATGAGGAAAGTGTGGAGCAAAGTCTCCTGCAGGATGATTACGGAAAGGCCGGCAAGGATCCAACCACACTCTCCAGTCAGGTTCTCCTCATCTATATTGTTCACGTCTTGATCCGGTCCATCCTAGAGATCATGTTTCTTGTCGGTCAGTACTACCTGTTTGGATTCGAGGTGCCTCATTTGTTTAGATGCGAAACGTACCCTTGTCCGACACGGACTGATTGTTTTGTGTCACGAGCCACTGAAAAGACCATTTTCCTTAATTTTATGTTTAGCATTAGCCTGGGTTGTTTTCTCCTGAACATTGTGGAGCTTCACTACCTCGGATGGATCTACATTTTCCGCATGTTGTGTGCTGCCTGCTTCCTGTGCATCAGACCAGAGAGGGAGCTGTATTCTCAACGCAACCCTTTGCTGCTACGCCTCAGACATTCAATGCGGAGCAGGCTGGTCCTGCAGTCCCCCACAACCACCTTGTCTGAGGAAAAGACGGGGACGGCTTACCTTTCACATGGCCCAGCCATTTCCTTTGAGACTGACTCTACTCTTGAATGCACCTCAAAGAGGAACCCAGAGGAGAGGGAACGCATGAGGCTGAAATTGGCCAACATGGCTAGATTTACTGGCAAAAAGTCTTGGTTGTAATGTGTATTGATGATTTTTATTTTCTCTTGTTACATAAGCTCATTGTAAATTTCAGTTTAAGGCCTGCTTCACACACCCTGACCATATTAACAAGTAACGCAGTTCTGCGTCCAAGAAGCACTGAAAGTCAACTTTTGGAGCACTTCATGCTGAAATCAGCAGAAAACATCTTTTGAAATAGAAGCTTTTGAATAAGATCAACATAAAATGATGGAGTGAATTATTTGTTTGAAAAAGACACGTGTTTTTAAAAGAAATACTTTAGGTAAACTTACTTAATGTAAGAAATTATGTGAAAATTCGGCCTAGTGTACTGTGCTAATATGAGGGAATTTTCTGTTTTTTTGATTTTTAGATTTTTGATAGGTGTTTCACTTGAATTATGCACTGCTTTGTTTTTTAGGGTTGTCTGTATCTGTCTTTCTTCTATTGTAGTAACCCAGTAAATCATTTTGAGTGTTTAGCTCAAAATGAGCCCACAGGATATGTGAAACAGGCCGAAACTATTAGTGATTGAATATTATGTTGTGATCTTGTCAGCTGAGCTTGTTGTTTTGTCATGTAGTAACGTTCAGTGCCATTTTGTGTTTGATTCAAATGCTTGCAATGCTTGACCTAAAAAAGTTTAACCCTTTTAGAGCTTTTATTATAAATCAACATGCGCACCTTTCAAAAATTTTGAAATGTCATAAAATGAATATTATATATTCAGTTAAATGTCCAAATATGATCATCACATTATGTATATTACATCTCCTGAATTGTATTATTACCTTACTGTTTTTTGAGATAATGACTATGATTTATTATTTATTTCTTCGTGACACTGAGACACATGTAACAACAACTCTTGGGCCAGTGCTTTATCTGCGAATGTAATACTTACCTGCACATAAGGTTGATCTGAGTGTTTATTTAGATTTATATGCAGTGCAAATGCTTCTGTATATGCAATGCACAGTGAGAGATTGCTTGACACTCAGTTTACTTTTTAATGTATATACATTTTTATTTTTTGAGACATTGAAAAGTAAATATATTTTACGCTGAACTTCTCTTAGATTTCATAATATTGTTTCTTTTAAGAATAGGGCATATAGTATCAGACAATTCCACAATATATTATAAAGCATCACAACTGTTTTCAGCATTGATAGCCATAAATGGTTCTTGAGCAGCAAATCATTGATTTCTGAAGGATCATGTGAAAATGAATACTGGAGCAATGGCTGCTGAAAATTCAGTTTTCCCATCACAGAAACAAATTACATTTTAAAATATATTAAAACAGAAAATAAATGATTTAAAATTGTAATAATATTTCACAATATTACTGTTTTACTGTATTTTTCATCAAATAAATGCGATAATAAGAGGATAAGAGGTTGTGTACGCTAACAGGTTTTGTCCATCACCAAAAAGAGAAAAGAGCTCTTAACATAGAACAGTGCATGCTTGGTCATAAAAAGATTTACAGAAAAGGCTTGTACTACTTTCATAAGCTCATTAGAACATGGAAACATAAAACCAGTGGCCTATTTCACATTTAGAATGAAAAAAAAGGAAAAAGAGAAACACATAAAATGATAAACAAAAATATTAACTTGAATTTAAAAGATACTGAGCACTAACAACAAGAGCTGACCTCCTCAGCCACTGACTTCTCTCCACCAGGCCATAAGGGGGCACTGTTTATTTTAGATCCCATTTTAACAGCTTCATTCTGAACGCTGTCCGTCCCGATCCTCTTCTGGATTTCAGAGGCCATTGTTAAAAATGCCTTCTCTACGTTGTTTGCGTTCTTGGCACTTGTCTCCAGGAATGGGATTTTGAGTGACTCAGCAAATTCCTGTAAACAGTGCAAATGAAAGTTCAAATATTTGCTTGGATCTCCCATTTTTGTAGAACAGACTTTACCATAAGTTTGCATTAGCAGAGGGCTTACCTTTGCTGTGGTAAAGTCCACCACCTTTTTTGAGGCAAGGTCACTCTTATTACCGACTAACAACTTGGAGACATTTTCACAGGCGTAGCGATCAATTTCTTCTAACCATTGCTTCACATTGTTGAAAGACTCCTATAAAAGCAAAGTACTTCATTAAACATTCTCTATATCCAAAATGTTATAACATTTTGTAATATTTAAAAGTATTACCTGCTCTGTGACATCATAGACAATTATAATCCCATGTGCCCCTCGATAATAGCTGGATGTTATTGTTCGAAATCGCTCTTGCCCTGCTGTATCCCATCAGGACAGAAAAACATGAAAAAATGTTACAAAAAAGCACAACACATATGTTGTTTGCAAAAAACGAGAGTATATCATTCTTCCTCCAAGCATTTAGGGCCTTTTTGCCAACACTTAAGTGAGTGGTGGTTAGTCAGTTAATCATCATATTATCAGTTTTTGTCACTTTACAAAAAGAATTAGATTTTAAACGTCTTGTTGCAGAAGCGTTTGTTTAAAACAGATCTAATAATTACATGAAACAAAAAAAGCAACACATGCCTGACACAAACCAACTAAGTCTGAATATGAATGTATATAAATGTATGTAATATCTATACTCACAATCTGCAGTTTAACAGTCTTCCCCTCCATTTCGATAGTTCTGATCTTAAAATCTACTCCAATAGTGCTGATGTAGCTCTCTGTATAGGTGTCATCCTGTTAGAATAATTGTGTGTCATCAATAGAATCATCAACTCGTTTCTTCCATGACAGATTCTTAAAGAAAATCTTTTTTTTTTTTTTTTACATTGATAAAAACAACTGGTATATAGATTTGAAACATCATGATAGTGAGCAAATAATAGAAAGAATTAACATTTTTGGGCCAACTACTTTAAATGATTCACTGAAGAAATTTTAAACAGAAAATTGTGGGTAAAATATGTCGCTTACAGCAAACCGTAGAAGTAAACATGACTTTCCTACACCAGAGTCCCCAATCAGCAGCAACTTGAACAGGTAGTCACTGAGAAAAACATTATAATATTATTAATATGTCACCGTACTGGGCATTCATGCTCAATTTAAGCTGCATTTTTATTTACCTATTATTTTTGGGCAAAATTGATAATACTAATATTAATAGCACAAATTAGAGGCCTCCTCTATTCACTGCAACTTAAGAAAGTCTGTCGACTGTTAGCAACACAATGCACTGTAAACAACAACAACAAAAAACTAGCACCGCAACAATGTAGACAAGCAATCTCGAGAGCCAAAACTACTTACTACTCAGGATTCATCCTTAGGGTTATTAATAGCAGGATGCTGTTTAAATGTCTTTCAGCTTAATTATCTTTGTTCAGCTGGTTTCTGTCCTTGAAAATGCAAACAGCAACAACCGTGGCAATAGTGAACCCAGATACTGCTCCATCATTTATTCACGCCTTGATCAGGTTACAAAGTGGCCATTGCCTGTTTTTTAAAGTTGCAGGCCTGTAGTAGTGACAACAAGGGTGACAGTCATGGCATACAGAAACATATATTGATTTCTGCTAAATTCTGAAGACACAAAGCTGTCCATGTATTATGTAACTGTACCAACCACCCAACATGATGTTATTGTAATGTCAGAACAAGTAAATCACTAAAAAAGTAAAAACAAAACAAACAAACAAACAAAAAAATTACAAACCACATGAAATTCATATTAACAAGCAAGAAAAAAAGTGTAAACCCGAGACAATCACCAGTAACCTGGCCAAAACCTAACTTGTAATAGCACACTACTGCCGCTAGAGGACGCTGAAGAATGAGATAATCCACTCACTTCATTATTGTTGAATGTTAGTCAATGCAAGATATTCCATTCCACATTTAAAATGAATTTGTAAAATTGAATGTCGTAATTTTTGTAAATAATATTTTTAATAAGCAAAGATTTTCTCACAAAAATAATCTGAAATAAATAGGCGTATGTTTTTTTTTTTTTTTGAGAAAAGGTGGCTGAAGCTTAAAGGCTTGACAATGATTGAAAACATCACCACAAATGATGAATTAATGTACATCCCAAAGTACTTTTTTGTATTTTTATATTTTAGGATGCACCCTTTATGACTGTTAGGCTGAACATTTGAATGTTTGAGTTTTTACAATTTGAATGTTTGAATAGTTTGAGGCATACATTTTCAGGTCTGATGATGTTACACAGTGTTGTTGCTAGTTTTATTATTAAATGATTTTATTTTCATACTTTTGTTTTTACATTACAATTGTTTGTATGTTAAAAATGTCATACAGTCATACGGAACAGTTATGGCAATAATCTCGCTGCAAACAGATACAGTAACAACAAAACAATACAGGCCAAGAGATCCAAGAGGGCCAATTATTGTGTTCCCTAGACTTTAATACACTCAAGAGGCTTACTGAAAATACTGCAACAGAAAATGACTTCATGAAGTCATGTATTGCTTTTCCTAATGATTCTCCCTACAATACTTGAAATGATCCAAATGTTCATTCTTTTTTATTTCTTTTCAGGAATTCCATAGAGTAAGACTTTAACTGTTTACAGGCCTACATGCAGCACTTACTGTATAAATGCACATGACATTAACATTTAGAAACAATTAGTTCCACTCAAAGAGGTCTAATGTGCTTCGACAGGGAAATTTGTTTGCATTCCTATTCAACTCAGTTGCAGACATGGCCTGGTAAATGTCTTGAATGCTTTACTTTATAATCACTAACATGTTTTGAGTCAATCATGTGACTGATCATTCTGTATGACTCCTTGCAGCAGACGGGAAAAAGAGTTTGTTTTACACTGTTACTAAGAAGCCACTCTAAAAATCAGTTATGAATAAAACAAAGGAACAAACAAACAAACAAAAAAAGCATTTCATCAAAGTACATGGCTATTATTTTTAATTGTTGTCAAAGTAAAAAGATGCTTTCTGGGCTCAGATGTGTAGGTGTATGCCTGGTCTTAAAATATCTTATAGCGTCTATCAAGGTTTTCATAAAAACAACAACAAACACAGCATGTTGTGTCAATTAGGAATTTTTATTTTATTTAACGACACGTGAAATTGTAGCAAAAATGACAGTGATCTAACAACCGTTATTAGCAGAATACATTAATAAATGACAATTGACACTTAACATAAATACTTAAAGAAGTAAAACAAAAATAGAAACAGAAAATAGTGTAATGAAGACCAAGTTCCAGTGAAATACTATATTTTCACAATCCTCTATGATGCCTTTAAGTCCATCATTTTGGTGTGACTGATTGGCAATTTCTTTCTGCAGAGGACGAGGTTGTGGCGGGATGCATCTGAAATACACAACGAAGGCCAAAAGCAAAAATGGACAGAATGTGAGCCCTTCCCAATGTTAAAAGAAAAAAGTTATATACAGGTGCTGGTCATATAATTAGAATATCATCAAAAAGTTGATTTATTTCAATAAATTCCATTCAAAAAGTGAAACTTGTATATTATATTCATTTATTACACACAGACTGATATATTTCGAATGTTTATTTCTTTTAATTTTGATGATTATAACTGACAACTAAGGAAAATCACAAATTTCAGTATCTCTGAAAATTAGAATATTACTTAAGACCAATACAAAGAAAGGATTTTTAGAAATCTTGGCCAACTGAAAAGTATGGACATGGAAAGTATGAGCATGTACAGCACTCAATACTTAGTTGGGGCTCCTTTTGCCTGAATTACTGCAGCAATGCGGCGTGGCATGGAGTCGATCAGTCTATGGCACTGCTCAGGTGTTATGAGAGCCCAGGTTGCTCTGACAGTGGCCTTCAGCTCTTCTGCATTCTTGGGTCTGGCATATCGCATCTTCCTCTTCAAGGTCAGGCAAGTTTGCTGGCCAATTAAGAACAGGGATACCATGGTCCTTAAACCAGGTACTGGAAGCTTTGCACTGTGTGCAGGTGCCAAGTCCTGCTGGAAAATGAAATCTGCATCTCCATAAAGTTGGTCAGCAGCAGGAAGCATGAAGTGCTCTAAAACTTCCTGGTATACGGCTGCGTTGACCTTTGACCTCAGAAAACAAAGTGGACCAACACCAGCAGATGACATGGCACCCTAAACCATCACTGACTGTGGAAACTTTACACTGGACCTCAAGCAACATGGATTGACCCTGATTTCCAAATGAAATGCAAAATTTACTTTCATCAGAGAACATAACTTTGGACCACTCAGCGTCAGTCCAGTCCTTTTTGAAGCGAGACGCTTCTGACGCTGTCTGTTGTTTAAGAGTGGCTTGACACAAGGAATGCGACAGCTGAAACCCATGTCTTGCATACGTCTGTGCGTATTGGTTCTTGAAGCACTGACTCCAGCTGTAGTCCACTCTTTGTGAATCTCCCCCACATTTTTGAATGGGATTTGTTTCACAATCCTCTCCAGGGTGCGGTTATACCTATTGCTTGTACACATTTTTTCTACCACATCTTTTTATTCCCTTCACCTCTCTATTAATGTGCTTGGACACTGAGCTCTGTGAACAGCCAGCCTCTTTTGCAATGACCTTTTGTATCTTGCCCTCCTTGTGCAAGGTGTCAATGATCGTCTTTTGGACAACTGTCAAGTCAGCAGTCTTCCCCATGTTTGTGTAGCCTACAGAATTAGACCGAGACACCATTTAAAGGCCTTTGAGGATGTTTTGAGTTAATTAGCTGATTAGAGTGTGGCACCAGGTGTCTTCAATATTGATCCTTTTCACAATATTCTCATTTTCTGAGATACTGAATTTGGGATTTTCCTTAGTTGTCAGTTATAATCATCAAAATTAAAAGAAATAAACATTTGAAATATATCAGTCTGTGTGTAATGAATGAATATAATATACAAGTTTCACTTTTTGAATGGAATTAGTGAAATAAATAAGCTTTTTGATGATATTCTAATTATATGACAAGTACCTGTAAAGTGTTGGGATAGCTTTAATATTTTTTTGTGACTAGGTATGTTTATGCATAAACCCAAGTGATAATTTCATTACATTACATTTACATTTAATCATTTAGCAAACACTTTTATGTAAAGCGACTTACAAATGAGGGTAATAGAAACAATCAACATGACAAAAGAGCAACAATATGAGCAACAATATATAAGTGTTGTGACAAATCCTGGTTATTTTATAATAAAGCAGATGGAAAAGAAATAGAATAGATAGAGCTAGTGTTAGAGGTTAAATTATTATTATTATTTTTTAAAATAATAATTTAAAAGAAAACAAGTAGGTGGAATAGAAATAGAATATAGATTTCTGGTGTTAAATTATTATTTTTTTAAATCTAACAATATGTATTATAAATTTAATGTCTCTGTTACTACTCAGTGGAGAAGAGGAGAGAAGTATCCTCAGCTTACAGAGCTGCTCACACTTACATGTGACCAAAAAACTAAAAAAGAGAAAAAAACATATTTGTTTGGAAACCAGTTACAATTTTAAAGTTAAATTTGTGTTTAAATTAAAGAATGAAATCATTTACCTGTTTAGAGTGTGTTGACAGTCTGTGTAGTTGGATGGCTGAGCTCCAGAAAATCAGTAATGAGGAGCTTTGAGAGTTACAGATTTAAAAAAACAAAAAGGGCGGGAATAAAGAACCCTATACTCTAACACAAAGAACATTTTCAGCGTAAAAGGGTTCTTCATTATGCTATGGTTCTAAATAGAACCGTTACTGTACATGTAAAGAACCTTTAAAGAACCATGTTTTTTTAGAGTGTAGTTACAGACTCTTCCAACAGGGGCAACCTGGGCTATGCTACCAGTAACTTTATACAACATTTAAAGTGACCTGAGGCTTAATTCACTTACTCAATTCAGGGCCTTGGTCTCTACAGTCTTAATCAACCCACTGCAGCTTTCCCTTGACCAATGTTTCTCAGACTTAATTAATATGTTTCCTCTCTGGTCTTTAGTCCCAGTAGGGTCAATGTTTTCATGGTACATTGACATAAGTCCTGACAAATCCTGGTTATTTTAAAATAAAGCAGATGGAAAAGAAATAGAATAGATAGAGCTAGTGTTAGAGGTTAAATTATTATTATTATTTTTAAAATAATAATTAAAAAGAAAACAAGTAGGTGGAATAGAAATAGAATATAGAGTTCTGGTGTTCAATTAATTTTTTTTTTAAATCTAACAATATGTATTATAAATTTAATTTCTCTGTTACTTACTCAGTGGAGAAGAGGAGAGAAGTATCCTCAGCTTACAGAGCTGCTCACACTTACATGGGACCAAAATACTAAAAAAGAGAAAAGAACATGTTTGTTTGGAAACCAGTTACAATTTTAAAGTTAAATTTGTGTTTAAATTAAAGAATGAAATCATTTACCTGTTGAGAGTGTGCTGACAGTCTGTGTAGTTGGATGGCTGAGCTCCAGAAAATCAGTAATGAGGAGCTTTGAGAGTTACAGATTTAAAAAAACAAAAAGGGCGGGAATAAAGAACCCTTAACTCTAACACAAAGAACAATTTCAGCGTAACAGGGGTCCTTCATTATGCTATGGTTCTAAATAGAACCGTTACTGTACATGTAAAGAACCTTTAAAGAACCATGTTTTTTTTTTAGAAGAACCATGTTTTTTTGGGCAACAGGGGCAACCTGGGCTATGCTACCAGTAACTTTATACAACATTTAAAGTGACCTGAGGCTTAATTCACTTACTCAATTCAGGCCCTTGGTCTCTACAGTCTTAATCAACCCACCGCAGCTTTCCCTTGACCAATGTTTCTCAGACTTAATTAATATGTTTCCTCTCTGGTCTTTAGTCCCAGTAGGGTCAATGTTTTCATTGTACATTGACATAAGTCTAGAGAATTCTGAATTCCTATAGACCTGTGTTTCACATTATGGCACAATTAAAGGCATCTAATTAACTTGACACTCCCAAATCTAGGTCAGGTAGCTCTATATTAATGTACTTAGAGTAGAAATATATTAATTGAATCAGACTGTATATAGAAAGGAGATGTCCACAATGTGTAGTAAAATGGGGTTATTGATACAGAATTATATATGTAACCGAGCTAGTTCAGTCACTCCCACTAAATTTTTCATGCTCTGCATTCTCATTACAACAAATTTTGTTAACTGAAAGTCTCACAATGATATGTATTAGTTCACGGTAGACATATTTAATAAAAGCAAAACTGTTAGAAAGTGTTTTCTTGGTAAGAAAGTCTCAATTTGTTTAAGAAGTTTTGGTAATGATTCAAAAATGATTGAGATTGAGAACACTTGCAAGTATAGGCTGTGTGACATAAATCCCCAAGGTTTTATTAGCAACAGTGTTTGTACTGTAGTTAGGGTGTTGGATAACTGGTGAATTTTCTTGAAGCACTAGAGGTTTATTATCAAAGGGTTTATTGAAAGTGACAAAACAAAATATAGAGGCCATTAATAGACTCTCCCACAGGTCTCATCAATCAGACATTTTAAGGTGATGAAATGGTCTGGTATTTGTAAAAAATAAAAAAATGCTCAATGGCAAATATATGCCAGGGTAAGTATTTCATATTATTCTTATTTGCAGTAGTCTCAAATTTAATGTACTGATTGAGTTAAAGTATGTAGATCTTTTATATTCCTTTCTTAATAATACAGCAAAAATAAGGATAAATATAGGCAGTTTTGGGGATAACAGATTGTGAAGCTAGGCTAGTAGCTTATTTGAAGTTAGGTTAGTATCAAATATATCACTATTTTTTCAATGCCATATTAATTTCCATAACTATCCAAGCTGAAGTGGACTACACACACACTCAGGACATATTAAGATTGGTTTACTGGGACTTGGATTGGAGTCTGACCTGCAGTCTTAAAAATAAGGGTACTAAAAGGACAACTGTTTCCCCTTCCAATGAACAGTTTTTAAAAGAACCATTTCTTTTCATAGTGTAAAGAACATTTTAATAATCTAAAGAAGGCTTTTCCCCTATAATGAAAAGGTTCCATGGATGTTAATGGTTCTTCATGGAAAAACAGAAGCCAATAAAGAGTGATATTCTGCTAATGGAGCTGTTATTTCCATAACACTCCTCCCTTTTGATCATTATTGATCACTTCTATTGATTAATGTAGATAAAATGTGTTAACACATTACCCTTATAGTTTACATCAATCGTGTAAATTCACTAGGATTTAAAACAGTATCACTCTCATAAGGGTGAAAAAAAGTATTTGCATTGTTTTTTTTATGGAACATAGTCATTCCTAACATATAAGCAAGCTATAAATTAAACAAACAACTCTTATATTTGATTGTAGGTAAAAATCTTAGTGTGATATTCAAACAGAAGAAACTTTCATATCTTAAACCCATAAACCAATTCCATCCCCAGTTATCATTGGCATTTACTTCTCTAGCTGTCAACCTGTGAATTGCATTAGTCATGTTTTGAATACAGTTCCCACAAGTACACACACCCCCGCCAGGAGATGCGGTGAGTTGGTCCAGAACTAGTTGGTCTTGCAGTGCAGTCAGCCTCAGTCCTCGTAGTTCCTCCTGGATGCCTTCCATCATCACCTTGGTAGTGTTCATGAAACTTATCAGTTCATATCTTGTGATTTCGACTTCAGTTTGAAGAAGGCTGACCCCAATCGCCGGAATTACAGCATGGAAGAACTTCTCCACTTCGTTCCACACCCTGTTTTCCCTCAGAGCATAATTGTCTCTTGCCAAACTTGATTGTTCTGCTTGGCCTTTCAGTGGGGACACTTTCTTTTTGATCTCTCTCTTGGCTTTTGTCAGACGATTTCTGGTGTTGTTTTGAAGGTGTTCAGGTGTCCACACAGCCAGCGGTCTTCCAGCACACTGGTACCTTCATTGTCAGGCACATGGGCAGCTATTGTGGTAGGCCTCTGTGTGTAAAAGTGTTAAGCAGAAAGTTCATGCACATGTTTATTGTTGCGTCACTTGTCAAGTTGGTCGTGTAGTTTCTCTGCAGTGGTTGGATGGTATGTTTCCTAACAGCTCAAGTCCCTCGCTGTCATCTGTTGGCCTGTACTGACTTCAGATCACTCCCACACAGTGATGTTGCTGCATTGTTCAGCTCCCATACACCACTGTATGTTTGTTCACCTCAGTCAGCCAGACGCCCCCCTTGGCACGGGGTGGCTGGTCAATCACCTTACTGATCTGTCGTCCTCTGGTTGCACTGGAACCGTCCTGCAGTGACTTGCATGCACCCACGTAGCTCTCTCTGCCACTTTAACCGCACTGTGTGTTATCAGCAAGACCTGATATCATGCAAGACTCCTTCCGCTGGCTTGGGCAGAGTGTCCTTGACCTGCTGAGATCTGAGAGAGAACAAGAGACAACTATCGACAGCAGTTTAGCATGTCATCTTTACACAAGGCTGTAAAGGACAGTGGTTGTGGTTCTGGTCCAACTCCATTGGAAGCTGGCCTGCCAAACAAAATTTCAAATGGAATCAATTTAGTGTTTTTTTTTTTTCTGGTTGTCATATACATTAACACAATGGGGAGTGCTTTTACCCAAGACAGTCCTGTCTGCTCACAACACTTCATTAATTTGTTCTTTAATGTCCCACCTGAGTGATGGCTTCATTTGCAAAAGGTGTGCCAATGTCACTCAAACATTATATGATTGAATGGCTGGTTTGGAAGTGGGTGTGCTGCTTGAGGCATCATTTGCCCTCTGTCCACTTTGCTTGTGGCACAGATCATACATTATTGACAATACTTGTCCGTAAAGGAAATATTGTGAACCAATATTTAAACTGAGCAAATCAAACATTCCCCCTTACTCACGTGATCTAGGCCATGTACAAGTTTTGCATAGTGTGGGAAAAAGTGTTTTGGCAGACATGGTCTGTCTTCAGTACTCAGCCAAAGATATTTTTTTTATTTTTTTATTATTTGCACTCGGCCTTCACCCATTGTTTCTTCTCCTCTGTTGTGGAGAAAAGCTTGCATTGCTGTAAGAGAATCAGAAGGGACTGTGAATAAGTCATTGTTAAGTGTTACACAGGTAAAAGAAGGCCCTGTTCTCATAGCTGCATCATTCGCCGCAGTATCAGCTCGTTTGTTACCTAAAAACACAAAATCATCACTTTTGGAATGTGCGACGCATTTGCAAATAGCAAATGACTTTGGTAGCAAAATTGCTTCAAACAATGCTGCTATTTTATCATGGTTTAGATCAGGCTTACCATCTGACTTTAGAAATTTCCTGTGTTTCCACAATGCCACAAAATCATGACAAACCCCAAAAGAGTAACGAGAATCTGTGTAAATGGTAACTGTTTGTCCTTCAGCAATTTTGCAAGTCTCTGTCAATGCTACTAATTCAGCCCCTTGAGCAGAGCAATGCGCGGGGAGCGCTCCAGATGTTATTGTCCCATATGCAGTGGTTACAGCTTAATTTGCTCTGTTTTTGCCAATATTTGGGTCTCTAGATGCTTAACCATCAATTAATGGAATTAAGTCAGCATTTTCTAAGGGGGTTTCTTTTAAATCTGTTCTTGGTGTACAGACCTGTTCAAATGTGGCAACACAGTTGTGTTGTTTCCCCATCCTGCTTGATAGGGAGCAGTGTAGCAGGATTTAACACTGTGCATCTTTTAATCGTGATTTTTGGCATTTCAAATAGAATTGCATTGTACCTGAGCCACCTGTCGTTTAACAAATGGGATGTTTTCTGTTCCGACAGGATCACAGAGACCATGCGTGGCACGAGCAAAGTCACATCAGAGTACCCCACAATTTCCCTTGAAGCTAAAATAGCTTTTTCTTCAGATGCAACAGCTCTCAGGCATTTTGGCATGCCTGCCGCTACCGGATCGAGCTTACTTAAATATAATAGGCCACAGGTCTCCCTCATGATCCTGTAACAGAACAAAAGTCAGAAACCCATTCTCTCATCAACAGTTTGTACAAAATTTCTCTCTGGGTCTGGGAGTCCCAGCGTTGGTTATGTTTGTAGCAGTAATATATTCTTAAATGCTTTCTCTGCTTCTGGAATCCAGGTCAGTTTGTCATGGGGTTGCAAGCTCTTCCCATGAGCCAAAGTGCTCAGGGGCGATTCTTCATTAACATAATTTGGAATGAACGTTCGACAGTACGAACACATGCCCCAAAATGACATTAGTTGCTTTTTTGTGACAGGCTTTGGAATCTTTTGAATTGCCTCTTTTCATTTCTCAGATAAAGATTTGCCATTTTTAGTGATGATGACCTAAAAATGTCACCTCCCTTTTTACAAACTGCAGTATTGACAAACTTAACTTGCTTTGCGACCCTCAGTAGCCAAATGTTTTATAAGTTTTACAGTGTCTTGTTCGCATGTTTCATGATCTTTTTAACAGGGAAAATAGGTGTATGCACAGGAGAATTTTCACAGTGCACAATTACCCCAGCTGCTCTTAAAGATTCAAAAACTTGCGTTATACCTTCAGTAGCCTTTCTCTTTAGAGGATATTGAGGTTTACAGGGTCTGTAATCAGACTTTGGAGTGACTTGAACTGGTTCACAAATTTTAACCAGCCCCAAGTCAAATTTGGAGGAAGCCCAAAGTATTTTAGGGACTTCTTTAAGAGCTTGGTTACTCTGTACTTCCTCTGCTGAGAGGAAGTAGTGATCTGTCATTGCATCATCAATTAACAGACTGTGCGTACAGCTTTAACAGCAGGCCTGTGCAAACACATTCGGTATGCAGACAGTGTTGGATTGTATTCAACACTGTCCTCTGCTGTCGCCACCCAATTCACATGAAAAATGCAAATTTTTACAAATAAACCAATGTCTTCCCAATGTTCGTTATTCTTTCTGGATAACGCAACATGTGGAAGAGAATCAACAACATCAAAAACATTTGCTGTTCATTTCTCAAATCAACAGCAACAGCACATCTGTGTTTTGTCCAGATGAACCATTTCAGGTCTATTCAAACATTTCATCTCTTTCAAATGATACATGTGTTGAGCATTGTAATTCAGAGAATGGCATAAATTCAGAATTAGGTGAAACTGTCCTTTGCAGCATTGACAAGCTTTTCACATAATTCATCATCTTTCAGTTTCCACTGGCAAATATACAACTGCAATTGTTGGATTGTGGCTAAAGTTTGAATTTGACACTGGGCCAATTCCCAGTGAAATCTCTTTCTAACAAATTTTGAAGGCAGTTTTCTGACAGTAGAAAACACTGCTTAAAGTTCATGCCATTCCTATCCTCACATCTCAACGGTTCAGTGAAATTTTCTCTGACAGTTTAACCAGATGCAGTAGTAGACCAAACTAAATTTCCACTTAATTTTGGAATTGGATGTATTTCATCAATTCTAATTACTGAGTTGCCAGCCCTTTCAACTCCATTAACCCATAATTTAATCTGTGGCATTTGTTTATAAGATAATTTATTCAGATGACTATATGTGCCTATGTTCTTGTCGAGAGAAGATTTATCATTTTCTAATCTTTCAATGTGATCATGTATCAAATCAACCATTTTTCTTCATTGCTAAGAGCGAAAATATGAGCAAGCATATTTTCTTTGTTGCAGTGAGCATAAACATGAGCAAGCATACTTTCTTCATTGCAGTGAGCTTTAGAGAAAATGTTTGTGTGTTTCAGACTTATCTGTTTGTGCTGTGTGGCCTTGGTGGACTTTGCTCCCAACTCCCCCCTCCTTCTCCAGCTTCTGCTGTGAAAGTCTCTGTTGTCAGTCTGCCTCAGCTTTTTCTGGTCCAGCCGCCGTTTGGTTGATCAAATGTGGACAGTGAAATTTTCCAATGTCCCCTCTCCACCAGTAAAAGCAAACATCTGGATCAATCTGAGACAGTCTTTGTCCTCTGCCTCTTCAGTGTGATTTTTGCGGTGCAGATGCAGTTGTGCTGTAGGATGGAGGCAGCAGTGGTAGTTGAATCTGGGCTGCTGTGGTATTTGTCGATAGGGGTGAAGCCAGGAGTCTAGATCAAAGTCATTTTTCCAAGCTCTCTTTTATTTTGTTGAGGGCTGTTATGCTAAAGGTACCTTTTCTTTTGTGGAAAACCATGATTCTCAACCCAGGGTATAACTTCCATAATAATTTCCCATATTTCTTTTTCATGTCATTGTAAATTGGACTGTCCAAATCATCTAGATCGATCTTAGATTTGACATTTCCAGACCCCATCCTGCAATCCTCGACTTTACCTGGAACGCGTCCTCTTTCCCTCACACGTGGTCATCACCACCGTGTGGCTTCACACTCAACTCGCGGGAAGTCTTGTCACCCCCATCCTGCTTACTTGCAGGCCCGTTTCCTGTACCCGCGAAAAAACCAGTCTCACATACCTGCAAATCTATCCTGTTTCACGTACCTGTGAGAAACTGTTTCACGTACAGGTAAAACGTATGCGTACCTGTGAAAACTTGTTTCGCGTGTATCTGCGAAACCATATAGCTCCATGTACCCATGAAAAAAACGTTAACGTACTGGTGACCTATGGAGTGGCTTGGACTTGCATCATAAGGTCTAGGAATATCAAACCCCAGTTTACCAAATTAGAACCCCAATTTTTTAATTTGCAAGACAATTGGATTTTGAATATCAGTATCAGTGTTTGTGTTTGTAGCTTTTGTTTTCTGATGAGATGAGAGAAGTGAAGTTAAGGTAGCCCTCAGACATCAACCCCCCTTCCCTAAAACCTTTTGGGGTTTAGGGCTAAACCCTTTGTGGGTTTAGGGTGATCAGCCAACTAATGTCCTCAGGTCCCGGACAATCAGCTGTGGAATCCCGTCATTCGTCGCCAAGTTTGTCGTGGAAATTCTAATTCAATAACAATTTGTAGAGACTGAGAATGAAAAACCAAACAGAGTTTTGTCTTTGTATTGCTTTAATGATCTGCAGAGAATGATCTGGTTTACACATAGCTTGAGTCTGTGTGCAAAGAGATAACACACAGACTCACAGCACACTTTTTATAGTTTGTAAAAAGATACATTGAAGGACAGATTAGGACCTTTGAGCCAATCATGTTGCTCAGTGCACATCACCCCATAACACATGCACATCTCATCCACATTACATGGTATATGTCTAGTTACTCTCAAAACTGCCCGTCCCTGGTACACAGTTTCCCCTTAAATGTTGTTTTTCAACCTAAAGCAGTTACGTGCACAAGTTACATAAAATAACTCAATGTCCCTATGGACTATATACCTTGATCATTGTATGTTTAAAAAGATACTTAAATGAGATGAATGCAATCAATGCAAGATTAACAAAATTTCCATAACAGTATCAATAAAGTATCACTAGATTAAAATAATATGACATTCTTTTTGACATGCACCTAAAGCAGGACATCAAACCATGTTTGAGATTCATTAAAAGTGATGATTAACAACTGACCCGATCTGGGTTGCATTTCCCAGTTGATAGAGACCATTGGTGGCAATGGTTTCTATGATCTACTTACATGCCTATGATTCTTCTGGAAAATGTTGCCCTGATCAGTATAAATAATTTCAGAAAACATGTACAAACATGGCTGATATCTACTAACTTTTGCAATTTAATTTTAGGTACTCAGGATTGTTTTGGTACTCATGTAGTCTCAAGTCTCCTGCTACTCTTCACCCTTTAGTTTCATGCTTTTTTCCACAGATTTTCTTGTCTTGAGGGGATTAGATGTGGGTGATGTCAGAAATATGGTTGTCTATATAAGACTAATGTGTTTCACTGTCCTTCGTGATTGACTTCACTTGAATGTAGTCTCTTCTACTGCATGAGGTGAGAAACATTAATTGTGTTGTCTGTCAAGTTATATTATAAAGATATTTTTGGGTAATTTTATATTAATCTTTACTTTTTCATAGTTTTGACAGGGTCATAATGGAGAACATATCCATCGTAGTCAGTTTTGAGCTGACCCTGGATCCATTTTCCATCCCTCCAGGAGCAAAATATCCCATATTTCTCTTTGGCATCTTCATTTATATGTTTGGTGCTTTTTGTAATCTCACCCTGTTGCTCCTTATTATTCTGACACAAAGTCTCCACAAGCCAATTTACTTCATTTTGCTTAGCCTCCCTCTGAATGATTTTGTGGGAATTAATTTCATGCTTCCCAAGGTTCTCTCTGACATTGTGACGGAAACCAATAATACATACTATCCCCTTTGTGTGCTCCAGGGTTTTCTGCTCCATATATATGGAGGTGGTGTTTTGTTCACCCTGGCAGCCATGGCTTTTGATCGCTATATTGCCATTTGTATGCCATTGCGATATAATACTCTGATGACACCCAGAGCTGTTATGACGATTGTGGCTCTTGCATGGGGGGTTGACTTTTTATTCATTTGTACACTGTTTTCCTTGCAGGGAATGCAGTCAAGATGTAGATCTCATATTGTGAGTGCGTTTTGTGATAATCCTTCACTTGTTAAGCTGGCCTGTGGTAATACTATAGTTAACAACATTTTTGGCTTATTTACAACAGCCATGATACAGATTATTAGTGTTTCCATTCAGGTGTTTTCCTATGTGAAGATTTTGATTACCTGCTTGGTTACAAGTAGGTCTGACACAAAGAGCAAGGCCATCAACACCTGTGTTGCTCAACTGGTCATTTTCATCATGTTTGAAATTGTTGTGATTTTCTACATCCTGTCCCACAGGTTCTCAAATATTAATGCAAATCTGCAGAAAGTTATGGGAATGCTTATTTTTTTGGTGCCTCCTGTTATGAATCCAATTGTTTATGGACTGAACAGCCATGAAATACGAAAACATTTCCTTAAAATCTTTCACAGAAAAATCTCTGTTTAAATGTGTTTCATTATATCAGTTTGTGCCAAGATGTCTTATAAAGCCTTCTGCTGATGTTCAAAGGCAATTCCAATAAATTATTTTTAACATGTAGTCAGTAGAGGGCAATTGCACAACAATTTTCACTTTTGGGAAAATTAATAGTTTCACATTAATGCCAAGACATATATATGATCAAAAATAATAAAAACTGGTCTGCATTCTAATTTATTTATTTATTTATTTTTATTATTAAGCTATATAACAACAACATCAACAACAACAGATGTTTTGGCTACCTGCCTTCACCAGTGTAACAGTTCTTTGTTTCTCAGCTATTACATAGAAAATTACAAATATCAGATTATCATAATCAATCCACAAACTCCAGTTCCACATCTGAAACCAATTAATGGGAACAATACCAGGCAAAAACAAAACAAAAACAACTTTCCTAATAAACATTATGCCCATAATTTACCTCCTTCTTTAACATAAAAAAGAGTGCAGACCAGTCTTTCTAACTTTTGAGAAAATTACCAGAAATTAAAAGCACAACATTTTTTATTTTTATTTGCTTTGTTCCAAATTTCTTGCTTACTTTGCATACTTATAATAGAGAATGCAGAAGTGCATATGTCATTTTCAGTGTTAAATGATATCTGCTATCATGAATGGCATTTTATGACAAACATCATTTATCATTAGGCAAATGTCAGGCCCTCTCATTTTATGGTACTTTCTCAATATAAAGTTTTTAGCTGTAATAGGTTTGCAGGAAATTTCTAAAATAGACATATGCAGAGAAGCATGTATGTAATGACAAAATATATGTATGTAATGTAATGATACTGTACATTTGGTGTTTGTGTATTCATAAAAACCATAAAACATTGTGAAAATTATTTTTTTTTCATTTTCAAAGTTTTCTGTCACTTCAGTGTGAAACAATCAGTTTTTTTTGTTCTGTTAAAAAAAAATAGAATGTGTTCTGCCTGCTTCTGTCATTTCACATGCAAACAAAAAAGGTCAGACACATCATTTCTGTAAGTAAAGTAGCAGTCTCATCCTCTGTTCTGTTTACACAGACATTATCCAGATTGGATATTTAAAATGATATTGAACTGAAAATACAGTTTGTGGGGAAGAGCCCTCAAGTACAAGTCTTCTTTTAATTAATCGGCCAGGTCTAAAATGTAATGTTTTTAATGTTGCTGGGTGTGTGTTAGTTAGACGTTAATTTCTGTAACTCCAATATTTGCTCAACATATTATTGATTTAATATAAAATAAATAACAGGTACTACTGAGCTCCATGTGCAGAAATATTAATAGGGTAATTCAAAAATCACAGGATAATGAGGCAGCATAGCCTAAACGTAATGCGAGGACAAAACCATGCAAATGTAATCAAGATTATATGAAGCTTGTCTGCTGAGTGCATTTAAAGATATTTTTGTGTTAAATGAGAAAGTATCAAGTAGACATTACACATTGTAGCTTTAGAAATATTTTATTTGATTCAATGGCTGTAATGGCCTAACATAAACTATGCAACATAAAAGAAGATAATTTCAGAAACATCTCAGTATAGTTTGTTCATATAATGAAAGACTCTGGTAACCAAAACAGCTTTGTTACCAACAGTCTTCAAAATACCTTTCTTTATGGTCCACAAAAGAAAGGTTTGAAACGACATGAGGGATGTAAAAGAGTAAATGATGACAGAATTAATTTTTTTGGGGGGGTGAACTATCCCTTTAATGTTTTTATTATTATTTTTATTATTATTATTACTAACTAAATGATACTCTAAAAAAAAAAAAAAAAAAAAATGCCGGCAGGTGCAGTTAAATGCCTTCAGATGATTCGTTCAAACGGCTGTTTCATTCAGGAAAGAAGTAAACGGCTCTCTTTAGGTGTGTTTGACTTCATGTAGCACCCTGCAAACCTACCGGCGAGAGAAGCTGCTTGCAGTCGAGGGCGGAATTGAAACCAGAAATGTGAAGTCGGACACTTTCTTCTCCCGGTAGTGATGCTTCTGCGGTGTTTGCATACTCTTATCACAGATGAAGTGAATAACATGCAATATTTGTCAAATGCACAGACGTTTCAGAAACGTTTTAATGAGCAACAGAAACACTTTTTATATACTGCATAATACAGTCCCATCTGTTCAAGAATAAAGTTACACATAAACATATACTATTTAAATACCAATAAAGTGGAGGTATATTTGCTTTTATCAGTGTTTTTTTTTTGTGAAACAGATGCCAGTCGTGAAACAGATGTCGTACTCAGCGCTTCTGCTGATCTCAAAATGCTATCGTGGTACTTTGATGCCATACTTGACAGTGACGTGGCATTAGTTCAAGTCGGACAAAATTTCTAACCAGCATGCACTGCTTCAAGTCAGCCACCGGTCGGTCTGTGCAGTGCTGCATGAAGTCGAACGCATCTTATATGAATGGAGCTTTGAATCATTGATTCACACGATTTGTTCAAAATGCAGATGATTCGTTCAAAACACTGTTTCATTCAGAAACGAAACACCGCTGTGTTGCTCAGAGATGCGCAACAATTCTGCTATGGCTAAGGTAACAAAAATACATAATATTGTGTTTAAAATATAATACAATATCAACATTCAGCATCGCGTTAGTTCAGTCAGGCCACGTTAATCACGCTTGCATCAGCCGACAGTCAGCTGTTCCTGACGTGTACCAATCCAGTCTTGACACCTATTACATGCGGTCTATTTAAATTCCCATTCTTCAGCATCTCTTCTCTTGCATCGCTGCTTGCAATTAACTCCCTCCTCCAACCCCAACTCCACCAACTGAACCTGTAATCCAATCTAACTTTGTTCTTTCTTTACAGTCTCTTCATTAGAAGCAGTCTCTATCACATTTCGTTTACAACTCATGTAATTGTGAATTGTAATTATGTATGCATATAATGGTTCTGTTCTGTACCCCAGGGGGGTTTGTCTTGCTGCTCTCCCCGCTCTGTCCAAGCATGGCTGCATGGACAGGCGTGTGGAGTCTTGCCCAGAACATAACCATACTGCCAACACTAACTGTATGCAATATAATTGTCATAAATATACTTGACGGAAGTGGTCCTGATTGAATTCTTATTTACTGAACTGTTGTATAAAATCACAATTAAACTTGTGATAAACTTGTGAAATCAGCACTCGTTTAATAGCCTACAGTGCTCCCTGCTCATGTGATATTGTATGATATAAATATGAGACAAAAACACAAACAGGGGCATTTTTGCACCAATATCTTGAATCTTAGGGCATAACTGCATTTATGGAGTTGTTGCCCTGCCCTGCATCATATTTGTCAACATTTAGCTGTATGAAATGTAAGATGACGTACAGGTCTGTGGGCGGGGCCATGCATTAACTGCATTAAAAGACTTTAATCACGTTTTTTTTTTTTTTTTTTTTTTTTTTTTTTTCATTTTTTGTTATAACTAATTAAAGTTAACATGTTAAACTGACTGATCATCTCTGTAAACTTCAAAGATGTGAATTTGTGAAAACAGTGATGTCATGCTATGTGTGGTACTAAAAGGACAACTGTTTCCCCTTCCAGTGAACAGTTCTTAAAAGAACCATTTCTTTTCATAGTGTAAAGAACATTTTAATAATATAAAGGCTTTTCCCCTATAATGAAAAGTTTCCATGGATGTTAATAGTTCTTCATGGAAAAACAGAAGCCAATAAAGAACGATACTCTGCTAATGGAGCTGTTCCTCATGTCTGCTAGGCCTGATTTAAATCTTATCAACATAGCCATAAGTATCAATAAAGTATCACTAGATTAAAATAATATGACATTCTTTTTGACATGCACCTAAAGCAGGACATCAAACCATGTTTGAGATTCATTGAAAGTGATGATTAACAACTGACCCGATCTGGGTTGCATTTCCCAGTTGATAGACCATTGGTGGCAATGGTTTCTATGATCTACTTACATGCCTATGATTCTTCTGGAAAATGCTGCTCTGATCAGTATAAATAATTTCAGAAAACATGTACAAACATGGCTGATATCTACTAACTTTGCAATTTAATTTTAGGTACTCGGGATTGTTTTGGTAACCCTTTTTTTCCACAGATTTTCTTGTCTTGAGGGGATTAGATGTGGGTGATGTCAGAAATATGGTTGTCTATATAAGACTAATGTGTTTCACTGTCCTTCGTGATTGACTTCACTTGAATGTAGTCTCTTCTACTGCATGAGGTGAGAAACATTAATTGTGTTATCTGTCAAGTTATATTATGAAGATATTTTTGGGTAATTTTATATTAATATTTACTTTTCCATAGATTTCACAGGGTCATAATGGAGAACTTATCCATCGTAGTCAGTTTTGAGCTGACCCTGGATCCATTTTCCATCCCTCCAGGAGCAAAATATCCCATATTTCTCTTTGGCATCTTCATCTACATGTTTGGTGCTTTTTGTAATCTGACCCTGTTGCTCCTTATTATTCTGACACAAAGTCTCCACAAGCCAATTTACTTCATTTTGCTCAGCCTCCCTCTGAATGATTTTGTGGGAATTAATTTCATGCTTCCCAAGGTTCTCTCTGACATTGTGACAGAAACCAATAATACATACTATCCCCTCTGTTTGCTCCAGGGTTTTCTGCTCCACATGTATGGAGGTGGTGTTTTGTTCACCCTGGCAGCCATGGCTTTTGATCGCTATATTGCCATTTGTATGCCATTGCGATATAATACTCTAATGACACCCAGAGCTGTTATGACAATTGTGGCTCTTGTATGGGGGGTTGACTTTTTATTCATTTGTACACTGTTTTCCTTGCAGGGAATGCAGTCAAGATGTAGATCCCATATTGTGAGTGTGTTTTGTGATAATCCTTCACTTGTTAAGATGGCCTGTGGTAATACTATAGTTAACAACATTTTTGGCTTATTTACAACAGCCATGACACAGATTATTAGTGTTTCCATTCAAATGTTTTCCTATGTGAAGATTTTGATTACCTGCTTGGTTACAAGTAGGTCTGACACAAAGAGCAAGGCCATCAACACCTGTGTTGCTCAACTGGTAATTTTCATCATGTTTGAAATTGTTGTGATTTTCTACATCCTGTCCCACAGGTTCTCAAATATTAATGCAAATCTGCAGAAGTTATGGGAATGCTTATTTTTTTTTGGTGCCTCCTGTTATGAATCCAATTGTTTATGGACTGAACAGCCATGAAATACGAAAACATTTCCTTAAAATCTTTCACAGAAAAATCTCTGTTTAAATGTGTTTCATTATATCAGTTTGTGCCAAGATGTCTTATAAATCCTTCTGCTGATGTTCAAAGGCAATTCCAATAAATTAATTTTAATATGTAGTCAGTAGAGGGCAATTGCACAACAATTTTCACTTTTGGGAAAATTAATGGTTTCAAATAAATGCCAAGACATATATATGATCAAAAATGACAAAGACTGGTCTGCATTCTAATTTATCTATCTATTTATTTTATTATTAAGCTATATAACAATAACATCAACAACAACAGATGTTTTGGCTACCTGCCTTCACCAGTGTAACAGTTCTTTGTTTCTCAGTTATTATATAGAAAATTACAAATATCAGGTGATCATAATCAATCCAAAAACTCCAGTTTTACATCTGAAACCAATTAAAGGGAACAATACCACATCATGCAAAAAATAAATAAATAATAATAATAAAAAATAAAGCCCTTCCTAATAAACAATGTGCCCATAATTTACCTCCTTCTTTTACGTAAAAAAGTCTGCAGACCAGTCTACCGGAAGATTAAAAGCACTATACAACATTTTTTTTTTGCTTTGTTCCAAATGTCTTGCTTACTTTGCATACTCATAATAGAGAATGCAGAAGTGCATATGTCATTTTCAGTGTTAAATGATATCTGCTATCATGAATGGCATTTTATGACAAACATCATTTATCATTAGGCAAATGTCAGGCCCTGTCATTTTATGGTATTTTCTGAATATACAGTTTTCAGCTGCAATATGTTTGCAAGAAATTTCTAAAATAGACATATGTAGAGAAGCATGTATGTAATGACAAAATAGATGTATTTAATGTAATGATAGTGTACATTTGGTGTTTGTGTATTCATAAAGACCATAAAACATTGTGAAAATTATTTTTTTCATTTACCAAGTTTTCTGTCACTTCAGTGTGAAACAATCAGTTTTTTTTTTGTTCTGTTAAAAAAATAGAAGTATTCTGCCTGCTTCTGTCATTTGACATGTAAACAAAAAAGGTCAGACATAATTTCTGTAAGTAGCAGTCTCATGCTCTGTTCTGTTTACACAGACATTATCCAGATTGGATATTTAAAATGATATTGAACTGAAAATACAGTTTGAGGGGAAGAGCCCTCAAGTACAAGTCTTCTTTTAATTAATCGGCCAGGTCTAAAATGTAATGTTTTTAATGTTGCTGGGTGTGTGTTAGTTAGACGTTAATTTCTGTAACTCCAATATTTGCGCAACATATTATTGATTTAATATAAAATAAATAACAGGTACTACTGAGCTCCATGTGCAGAAATATAAAAAAATAGGGTAATTCAAAAATCACAGGATAATGAGGCAGCATAGCCTATACGTAATGCGAGGACAAAACCATGCAAATGTAATCAAGATTATATGAAGCTTGTCTGCTGAGTGCATTTAAAGATATTTTTCTGTTAAATGAGAAAGTATCAAGTAGACATTACACATTGTAGCTTTAGAAATATTTTATTTGATTCAACGGGGATAACGGCCTAACATAAACTATGCAACATAAAAGAAGATAATTTCAGAAACAGTATAGTTTGTTCATATAATGAAAGACTTTGGTAATCAAAACAGCTTTGTTACCAACAGTCTTCAAAATACCTTCCTTTATGTTCCACAAAAGAAAGGTTTGAAAAGACACGAGGGATGTAAAAGAGTAAATGATGACAGAATTAATTTTTTTTGGGTGAACTATCCCTTTAATGTTTTTATTATTATATTTATTATTATTATTACTAATTAAATGATAATCTAAATAAGAAATAAGAAATATGCCGGCTGGTGGTGTTAAATGCCTTCAGTCAATTCATTCAAATGGCTGATTCATTCAGGAAAGAAGTAAACGGCTCTCTTTAGGTGTGTTTGACTTCATGTAGCACCCTGCAGACCTACCGGCGAGAGAAGCTGCTTGCAGTCGAGGGTGGAATTGAAAGCGAAAATGTGAACTCGGACACTTTCTTTTCCCAGTAGTGATGCTCCTGCGGTGTTTGCATACTCTTATCACAGATGAAGTGAATAACATGCAATATTTGTCAAATGCACAGACATTTCAGAAACGTTTTAATGAGCAACAGAAACACTTTTTATATACTGCATAATACAGTCCCACCTGTTCAAGAATAAAGTTCAACATAAACATACACTATTTAAATACCAAAAGTGGAGGTATATTTGCTCAGTGTTTTTTTTATTAAATGTGACTCAATATAACATTGTGACTACAGTAAAAAAAAACTATTACTTTTCTAAAAGCAGATTTGTGAGCAGTATAGGAATTGAAGATGTTAGAAACACACGCCATTGTTGTCATGTGTTGAATTTGGCCAATCGTGAAACAGATGTCGTCATTAGCGCTCCTGCTGCTCTCAAAATGCTATTGTGGTACTTTGATGCCACATGTAACAGTGACATGGCATTAGTTCAAGTCGGACAAAATTTCTAACCAGCATGCACTGCTTCAAGTCAGCCACCGATCGGTCTGTGCAGTGCTGCATGAAGTTGAACGCACCTTATATGAATGGAGCTTTGAATCATTGATTCACACAATTTGTTCAAAACGCGGATTCATTCAAAAACTAAACACTGCTATGTTGCTCGGAGACGCACAACAGTTCTGCTATGGCTTTAAAGGTAATATACAAACCCGATTCCAAAAAAGTTGGGACACTGTACAAATTGTGAGTAAAAAAGGAATGGAATAATTTACAAATCTCATAAACTTATATTTTATTCACAATAGAATATAGATAACATATCAAATGTTGAAAGTGAGACATTTTGAAATGTCATGCCAAATATTGGCTCATTTTGGATTTCATGAGAGCTACACATTCCAAAAAAGTTGGGACAGGTAGTAATAAGAGGCTGGAAAAGTTAAATGTACATGTAAGGAACAGCTAGAGGACCAGTTTGCAACTTATTAGGTCAATTGGCAACATGATTGGGTATAAAAAGAGCCTCTCAGTGTGGCAGTGTCTCTCAGAAGTCAAGATGGGCAGAGGATCATCAATTCCCCCAATGCTGCGGCGAAAAATAGTGGAGCAATATCAGAAAGGAGTTTCTCAGAGAGAAACTGCAAAGAGTTTGAAGTTATCATCATCTACAGTGCATAATATCATCCAAAGATTCAGAGAATCTGGAACAATCTCTGTGCGTAAGGGTCAAGGCCGGAAAACCATACTGCATGCCCGTGATCTTCGGGACCTTAGACTGCACTGCATCACATACAGGAATACTACTGTAATGGAAATCACAACATGGGCTCAGGAATACATCCAGAAAACATTGTCAGTGAACACAATCCACCGTGCCATTCGCCATTGCCAGCTAAAACTCTATAGGTCAAAAAAGAAGCCATATCTAAACATGATCCAGAAGCGCAGGCGTTTTCTCTGGGCCAAAGCTCATTTAAAATGGACTGTGGCTAAGTGGAAAACTGTTCTGTGGTCAGACGAATCAAAATTTGAAGTTCTTTTTGGAAAACTGGGACACCATGTCATCCGGACTAAAGAGGACAAGGACAACCCAAGCTGTTATCAGCGCTCAGTTCAGAAGCCTGCATCTCTGATGGTATGGGGTTGCATGAGTGTGTGTGGCATGGGCAGCTTACACATCTGGAAAGGCTGAAAGGTATATCCATGTTCTAGAATAACATATGCTCCCATCCAGACGTCGTCTTTTTCAGGGAAGACCTTGCATTTTCCAACAAGACAATGCCAGACCACATACTGCATCAATTACAACATCATGGCTGTGTAGAAGAAGGATCAGGGTACTGAAATGGCCATCCTGCAGTCCAGATCTTTCACCCATAGAAAACATTTGGCGCATCATAAAGAGGAAGATGCGACAAAGGAGACCTAAGACAGTTGAGCAACTAGAAGCCTGTATTAGACAAGAATGGGACAACATTCCTATTCCTAAACTTGAGCAACTTGTCTCCTCAGTCCCCAGATGTTTGCAGACTGTTATAAAAAGAAGAGGGGATGCCACACAGTGGTATACATGGCTTTGTCCCAACTTTTTTGAGATGTGTTGATGCCATGAAATTTAAAATCAACTTATTTTTCCCTTAAAATGATACATTTTCTCAGTTTAAACATTTGATATGTCATCTATGTTGTATTCTGAATCAAATATTGAAATTTGAAACTTACACATCATTGCATTCTGTTTTTATTCACAATTTGTACAGTGTCCCAACTTTTTTGGAATCAGGTTTGTATTCTTTGCAAAATTGAGGAAAAATACATAATATTATAGAGTTGTTGCCCTGCATCATATTTGTCAACTTTTAGCTGTATGAAATGTAAGATGACGTACAGGTCTGTGGGCGGGGCCATGCATTAACTGCATTAAAAGACTTGAATCACGTTTTTTTTTTTTTTTTACATTTTTTGTTATAACTAATTAAAGTTAACATGTTAAACTGACTGATCATCTCTGTAAACTTCAAAGATGTGAATTTGTGAAAACAGTGATGTCATGCTATGTGTGGTACTAAAAGGACAACTGTTTCCCCTTCCAGTGAACAGTTCTTAAAAGAACCATTTCTTTTTATAGTATAAAGAACATTTTAATAATCTAAAGAAGGCTTTTCCTCTATAATGAAAAGTTTCCATGGATGTTAATGGTTCTTCATAAAGAAACAGAAGCCAATAAAGAACGATACTCTGCTAATGGAGCTGTTCCTCATGTCTGCTAGGCCTGATTTAAATCTAATCAACATAGCCATAAGTATCAATAAACTATCACTAGATTAAAATAATATGACATTCTTTTTGACATGCACCTAAAGCAGGACATCAAACCATGTTTGAGATTCATTGAAAGTGATGATTATCAACTGACCAGATCTGGGTTGCATTTCCCAGTTGATAGACCATTGGTGGCAATGGTTTCTATGATCTACTTACATGCCTATGATTCTTCTGGAAAATGCTGCTCTGATCAGTATAAATAATTTCAGAAAACATGTACAAACATGGCTGATATCTACTAACTTTGCAATTTCATTTTAGATACTCTGGATTGTTTTGGTAACCCTTCTCTTCCACAGATTTTCTTGTCTTGAGGGGATTAGATGTGGGTGATGTCAGAAATATGGTTGTCTATATAAGACTAATGTGTTTCACTGTCTTTCATGATTGACTTCACTTGAATGTAGTCTCTTCTACTGCATGAGGTGAGAAACATTAATTGTGTTGTCTGTCAAGTTATATTATATAAAGATATTTTTGGGTAATTTTATATTAATATTTACTTTTCCATAGATTTCACAGGGCCATAATGGAGAACTTATCAATCGTAGTCAGTTTTGAGCTGACCCTGGATCCATTTTCTATCCCTCCAGGAGCAAAATATCCCATATTTCTCTTTGGCATCTTCATCTACATGTTTGGTGCTTTTTGTAATCTGACCCTGTTGCTCCTTATTATTCTGACACAAAGTCTCCACAAGCCAATTTACTTCATTTTGTTCAGCCTCCCTCTGAATGATTTTATGGGAATTACTTCCATGCTTCCCAAGGTTCTTTCTGACATAGTGACGGAAACCAATAATACATACTATCCCCTCTGTTTGCTCCAGGGTTTTCTGCTCCACATATATGGAGGTGGTGTTTTGTTCATTCTGGCAGCCATGGCTTTTGATCGCTATATTGCCATTTGTATGCCATTACGATATAATACTCTAATGACACCCAGAGCTGTTATGACAATTGTGGCTCTTGTATGGGGGGTTGACTTTTTATTCATTTGTACGCTGTTTTCCTTGCAGGGAATGCAGTCAAGATGTAGATCTCATATTGTGAGTGTGTTTTGTGATAATCCTTCACTTGTTAAGCTGGCCTGTGGTAATACTATAGTTAACAACATTTTTGGCTTATTTACAACAGCCATTATGCAGATTATTAGTGTTTTCATTCAAGTGTTTTCCTATGTGAAGATTTTGATAACCTGCTTGGTTACAAGTAGGTCTGACACAAAGAGCAAGGCCATCAACACCTGTGTTGCTCAACTGGTCATTTTCATCATGTTTGAAATTGTTGTAATCTTCTACATCCTGTCCCACAGGTTCTCAAATGTTAATGCAAATCTGCAGAAAATTATGGGAATGCTTATTTTTTTGCTGCCTCCTGTTATGAATCCAATTGTTTATGGACTGCACAGCCACGAAATACGAAAACATTTCCTTAAAATCTTTCACAGAAAAATCTCTACTTAAATGTGTTTCATTATATCAGTTTGTGCCAAGATTTCTTATAAAGCCTTCTGCTAATGTTCAAAGGCAATTCCGATAAATTCTTTTTAATATGAAGTCAGTAGAGAACAATTGCACAATAATTTTCACTTTTGGGAAAATTAATGGTTTCACATTAATGCCAAGACCTATATATGTTCAAAAATGACAAAGTCTGGTCTGCATTCTAATTTATTTATTTATTTATTTTTATTAAGCTATATAACAACAACATCAATAACAACAGATGTTTTGGCTACCTGCCTTCACCAGTGTAAGAATTTTTTGTTATATAGAAAATGACAAATATCAGGTGATCATAATCAATCCACAAACTCCAGATCTACATCTGAAACCAATTAAAGAGAACAATACCACATCAGGCAAAAAAAAAAAAAAAAAAAAAAACCTTCCTTATAAACATTGTGCCCATAATTTACCTCCTTCTTTAACATAAAAAGAGTGCAGACCAGTCTTTCGAGAAAACTTTTGAGAAAATTACCAGAAGATTAAAAGCACACGATTTTTTTTATTTGCTTTGTTCCAAATTTCTTGCTTACTTTGCATACTTATAATAGAGAATGCAGAAGTGCATATGTCATTTTCAGTGTTAAATGATATCTGCTATGAATGGCATTTTATGACAAACATCATTTATCATTAGGCAAATGGCAGGCCCTGTCATTTTTTGGTACTTGCTGAATATACAGTTTTCAGCTGCAATAGGTTTGCAAGAAATTTATAAAATAGACATATGTAGAGAAGCATGTATGTAATGACAAAATAGATGTATGTAATGTAATGATACTGTACATTTGGTGTTTGTGTATTCATAAAGACCATAAAACATTGTGAAAATTTTTATTATTTTTTATTTACTATGTTTTCTGTCACTTCAGTGTGAAACAATCAGGTTTTTTGTTCTGTTTAAAAAAAAAAAATAGAAAGTGTAGATAATCTTTGTTCTGCCTACTTCTGTCATTTGACATGTAAACAAAGAAGGTCAGACACATAATTTCTGTAAGTAAAGTAACAGTCTCATCCTCTGTTCTGTTTACACAGACATTATCCAGATTGGATATTTAAAATGATATTGAACTGAAAATACAGTATGAGGGGAAGAGCCCTCAAGTACAAGTCTTCTTTTAATTAATCGGCCAGGTCTAAAATGTAATGTTTTTAATGTTGCTGGGTGTGTGTTAGTTAGACGGTAATTTCTGTAACTCCAATATTTGTGCAATGTATTATTGATTTAATATAAAATAAATAACAGGTACTACTGATCGCTATGTGCAGAAATATTAATAAATAGGGTAATTCAAAAATCACAGGATAATGAGGCAGCATAGCCTAAACGTAATGCGAGGACAAAAACATTCAAATGTCATCAAGATTATATGAAGCTTGTCTGCTGAGTGCATGAGAAAAAGATAAAAAAACAAACAAAACAACAACAACAACAAAAAAACGCACGTATATACACACACACACACACACACACACACACACACACACACACACACACATATTTATACTTACATTTATATGTGTAAACAAGGACAGTCAGTTGATTAAAATTTTTAATCTAATTAATTTCATGATGTTTCGGTTAATTAATCTAATTAATCACAATTAATCTGTAAATAAATTCGACTGTGAAAATATTGAAAAAAATTGGCTTTGACCTTTTGACCTTTCAATGGTCGCAGCTATTGTTATGACGTGATATGACATCTGTTTGTAATAAATCATGCTTATATGTCATCAGCTGTGAAATTACTCAATATTTACAACATCCGTGAATGATCGGCAGCTGTGATATCACATCTGTTTTGTAATATATCATGTCATTAGGGATTAACCTTATGACAAGTGTTATAACATCTGTTTGTAATATAGACATCAGACCTCTGGTATGCAACGCAAAATCTGTTTGCGCTATTGTTTATGTCATCTGTTATGGAAGGCAAATGTTGTCTGTGCGTGACCATCTGGCGTCAGGTGTCCTTGGGGTGAAAGACAAATATTGCCTGTGCGTGACAGGCGAACTTAGGGTGAAAGATGTTATGGTGCGTCATGGAGTTGGGTTTCCCCATCAGTGACGGCTTAGAGAAATAGGGGTCCCCCGAATTTCTGAGGAAATCAGAAAAGAGCTGTGAAAAATACATAGACATGGGGCCCTATTTTAACAATCTAAACGCAAAGTGTAAAGCGCACGGCGCAGGTGCACTCAGGGCGTGTCCAAATGCACTTTTGCTATTGGCGCGCCCGGGTGCATGGTCTAAATGGGTTGTCCCTATTCTCTTAATGAGTAATGGGTGTTTTTTGGGCGTAATGTGCAATAAACCAATCAGAGTGTATTCTTCCATTCCCTTTAAGAGCCAGTTGCGCTCGTGCCATGATAGATTTGCTATTTACACGGCGGAATTTGGCAAGCGCAAAGACAGAACTCGTATCCGAGATGAAACGGAGCTGCTCATGTGCAAGCAAATAGATAGCCTAATTCTGAAACATGCGATGACTATCCATTATGACATGTAGGCATTTTTATATTTAATTAGCCTACAAAAAATTCTTATGCATTGCAATTCTTTAATTTTTAATATTTGGCATGTTTGTGTGCTGCTGTGCATCCCTGTGTTTAATAAGCAGCGTGTACGTGCGTTGTGGACCCGTATATACTAACGCGCTCTTCAAATAATAAAGAAAAAACATTGCGCCAGACTTTAGATCAGGTTTGAGTTGGTCTATGGTGCAGTCTATTTTCAGCTCCTTAAAATAGCAATGCGCCAGCAATGCGCCTGAACACACCTCTTTTTTAGACCAGCACGTTCATGGGTGCACAAATGGGCGCAAATGCATTTGCTAATTAAACAACGTGGCGCTGGACGGGAAAATGCTGTGCCTTGCGTCGCATTGCGCCAGGTGTATGATAGGGCCAATGGACTTCTTATACTCACCTAAAACCCCTGAGAAGGAATGGGGCAAAGAGATGATGGAAAGGCTGAAAACCGTACAACAGTAATTTGTGCTTGGCGAGGTTTCTCCGTAAAAATACGGACAGCGTGCAAGATTAATTTTTATTGGGCAGCAGGCGTATATTTGGGTACATATTTCAAGTTATGTCTTGAACGGTTACGCTCAATACGTCTGACGAAACCAAAGAATTTGAACAAGGCCTAGATCCCTGTCTGGTCTTTCCGGAAAAAAACTGGGATACATAGATAAAGTCATAGAAAGTAACAGCTACATGCAATATTGTAATCCTAAAATTCACGTCGTACTTGCAAACTCTGTGCATGCATTATGGTTAATGCATGCTAGAGTAGTCGATTGTGTCCGACAGCGCCGACTAGTGTTTGAAGTAGTCGATCACTTGACTACTCGACTAGTCTATGCAAGCCCTAGTTTAAACTATCAACCGGCATTGTATAACACGTAATATCCATACCAACCAATTTTTTCATTAAACTCAAAGTTTCTTATTTTTATTGAATTATTTATTTTTATTCATCAAGCTAAACGTTTTTATTTCTTTATTTTCAAATTAGTATACAACATTATGTATTTTATTTAACCCCATTTTTTTTAGATTGAAAAATACTCCCCAGTTCTTATCAGGAAAGACCAGACAGGGATCTTGGCCTTGTACAAATTCTTTGGTTTCGTCAGACGTATAGAGCGTAACTGTTCGAGATGTAACTTGAAATATGTACCCGAATATATGCCCGTTGCCCAGTAAAAACTCATCTCGGATGTCCGTATTTTTACGGAGAAACCTCGCCAAGCACAAATTACTGTTGTATGGTTTTCTCAGCGCCAAAGTCAGCCTTTCCATCATCACTTCGCCCCATTCCTTCTCGGGGGTTTTAGGTGAGTATAAGAAGTCCATGTCTATGTATTTTTCACAGCTCTTTTCTGATTTCCTCAGAAATTCGGGGGGCCCCTATTTATCTAAGTGAATGCAATCTGATGCCGTCGCTGATGGGGAAACTCCACCCCGTGACACACCATAAAATCTTTTACCCTAAGTTCGTATGTCACCGGATGGTCACGCACAGACAATATTTGTCTTTCACCCCAAGGACACCTGATGCCAGATGGTCACGCACAGACAACATTTGTCTTCCGTAACAGATGACATAACCAATAGCGCAAACAGATTTTGCGTCGCATACCGGAGGTCTGGTTTCTATATTACAAACAGATGTTATAACACTTGTCATAAGATTAATCCCTAATGACATGATATATTACAGGTCAGCCCCGAACCAGTCAGTTACGTGAAGGCGTTCGTGCCGCTCGCCCAGCTTGCCAGCTCCAGTGAAAGACTGTGGTAACCAAAACAGCTTTGTCACCAACAGTCTTCAAAATACCTTCCTTTATGTTCCACAAAAGAAAGGTTGGAAACGACATAAGGGATGTAAAAGAGTAAATGATGACAGAATTAATTTTTTCTTTTTTTGGGTGAACTATCCCTTTAATGTTTTTATTATTACTAATTAAATGATACTCTAAGAAACTAAATCTGCTGGCAGGTGGCGTTCAATGCCTTCAGTCGAATGAGAAGAAAGAAGTAAATGGCTCTCTTTAGGTGTGTTTGACTTCATGCAGCACTGCGCAGACTTATTGGCGAGAGTAGCTACTTGCAGTCGAGGGCGGAATTGAAAGCGGAAACGTGAAGTCGGACACTTTCTGTTCCCGGTAGTGATGCTCCCACGGTGTTTGCATACTCTTATCACAGATGAAGTGAATAACATGCACTATTTGTCAAATGCACAACATGTGGAACAGAAACACGTTTTATATACTGCTTAATACAGTGCTATCTGTTCAAGAATAAAGTTCAACATAAACATATACTATTTAAAAACCAATAAGGTGGAGGTATATTTGCATTTTTATTAAATGTGACTCAATATAACATTGTGACTACAGTAAAAAAAAGCTATTACTTTTCTAAAATCAGATTTGTTAGCAGTATCAGAATTGAAGATGTTAGAAACACACGTCATTGTTGCCATGTGTGTTAAATTTGGCCAATTGTGAAACAGATGTCGTCATTAGCCCTCCTGCTGCTCTAGGAATGCTATCGTGGTACTTTGATGCCACACGTGACAGTGACGTGGCATTCGTTCAACTCGGACAAAATTTCTAACCAGCATGCACTGCTTCAAGTCAGCTGCTGATCGGTCTGTGCAGTGCTGCATGAAGTCGAGCGCACCTTATATGAATGTGGCTTTGAATCATTGATTCATACAATTCATTCAAATGCGGATTCATTCAGAAACTAAACACTGCTATGTTGCACTGAGACACACAATAATTCTGCTACAGCTTTAAAGGTAATATATTCTTTGCAAAATTGAGCAAAAATACATAATATTGTGTTTAAAATATAACACAATATCAACTTCTTATTTACCGAACTGTTGTATGAAATCACATTTAATCTTGTGATATTCGGGACAAAATAAGCACTCATGTAATAGCCTACTGCTCTCCCTGCTCGTGTGATATCGTATGATATAAATATGAGACAAAAACACGAACGGGGCATTTTTGCACCAATATCTTGAGTTTTAGGGCATAACTGGATTTATGGAGTTGTTGCCCTGCATCATATTTGTCAGCAGTCAGCTGTATGAAATGTAAGATAACGTACAGGTCTGGGGGTGGGGCCATGCATTAACTGCATTAAAATACTTTAATCGCCTTTTTTTAATATAACTAATTAAAGTTAACGCGTTAAACTGACAGCCCTAATATACAGTATATAAAGGACTTATTATTAGAAAACAAACATATTTTAAAAAAGTAGACCTACTAAGGGCATGTTTATCATGTGCACCTTCTTTTCTTTTTAAAGTTATTGTGATTCAAACATTGTATATTTTTAAATACAAAAACAACTTACAGTCAAGCTCGGCATCCCAAAGGTATTATTAGTGGCATTTTTCATATTGACCTCTCAACAGCAACACAATTAGTGACACAGTTAGTTAATTATCGAGTTGTTTATTATATGTGACAAAACCAAGTGGAGGCCGTTAATGAAATCCCTCCAGATCTCATCAATCAGACTGACATAGGCCTACTAAAAGTCCCAATAGAACAATAAACACATGCATGTGCAACTGTTATTATTAGTGCAGTGAACTTAAAGTACCAGTGAATGTTGTGTTGAATTACAATGTATACATTTAGTTCAAATTTTACCATCCAAAGTGTGTTCTCTTAAAATGACATGGTTTGACCACCAAGTGAAGACATTCAAAAGTGTATGTAGATGTTTTTTTTTTTTAGACTTAAGCATTTTACATACTTTAAACAGAGTGAACTCTACAGTGTTTGTGTTCAGGAAACATCCACACTTCTGATTTAACACATAAAATGAATTTTATTGGTGTAAATAAATGTATTTTGATCAATTTGGTGATATTAAATAACATTTTTAACTTGGATAAAACCAGTTAATTTAGGTATTTAGGTTTGCACAACATAGTTATTAAATAAAAATGGAAGTTGTTTTATTCATTTTGTCCGTTATGACAAAACAACAGCACTTTGGGGGCATGGAAATGCCAGTTTTTAAAAAATGGTTTTCAAAGTGCAAGATTTTGAAAACAATATGTTATCATCTCTGTAAAATTCAAAAATGTGAATTTGTGAAAACAGTGATGTCATGCTATGTGTCTCACATGTTCAGTCTATAGGCATGAATTATTTAAGAATAGGTATGTGTGCAGGTGTGTAGTGTTTCTTTAGAAAGTGACATCACCAACAACTGGCTTGGCATACATAATACAGCGTTTTTAGTTGTTTTCACAGATCCGTGTGAATGAGGATTGTTTTGAAAATATTGTCACCTGTATGTGAAACTTTTCAAAAATGCCAAAACTTTTCTGTTAAAAACTGTTTTTATTACATTGCTGTCGTGTAATGTACCCTTAGTTACCTTTTTTAGGTTTTTGTTTTTTTCAGTGCATGTCAGTAATTTCATACAAGCCTATATTTCTTTTACTGCAGGGCCTATATTGCCCTACAGCCTTGCTTTCATAGCTGCCAGCATGTCTGTTTTATAATCAGTGCAATATCCCCAAGATCCCCCTTTGGGATCAATAAACACTCTTTTCAATTCAAGGAAAAATACCAACTTTTAAAGTCACCATCAATTTAACACTAGCCCTATTATTTTTATTATTAAAGCGTGTTCCTGAAACACATTTCAGATGTGCACAGATTTTTCAGTGCTAGAATTAATTAGTATATGTGGTATGCAGGGCGGACTTGGGACTGATTTGGGGGCCCTAAGCAAATTCCAGGTATTGGGCCCTAACACAATAAATATGTGCTCTTTTACACCAAACCATTATTTTGCTCGCTCACCCTCACAGTTTATAGTTTATTTATCCCTTCACAACCAGTAATTAGTCAACCTGATGCTGTTTTAAAACCATATTAGGCTACCTAATTTTGTTTAGGATCACAAAAGAAGACATTATAAATGAAAAAAAAGAAGCTTGCACTTGTCCATTTCATAAATTGTAAACTTTTTCAATCTTTTTACAAACATAAAATTATCACATGCAACTCATTCCATTTTCCAAATGTTTTGAAGGCGTATGGTAGGGTTTGCAGAGAAGCAAACCGAAAATATAATCTATTTTTAGTGAAAATCTCCAGTCATGCATTCATGCATAAGCACAAAAGAGAGTCATTTTGAAACATCAAGATAAATAAAACTATGAAACACAGTACTTTCTTTACTGATGTGAATATCTCTGTTCTGAGACAGTCAGACAGTAAACAGCCTAGAATACATGCAAAGAGTGCTCTGTCTATAATCACTAAAAGCTGTCACTCACTTCTGTTCATTGTGATCTCATGACATTCCATTAATAAGCTCTCTACACTGGACAATAAATCTCTTATTTACACCATATCTACACTTTGTTATAATGAGAGGATTCCCAAGATTGCAGATCTCAGCACTTTACAAAAACTCAGTGTTTTTTAGTGGTGAGTGGATTCTAACTTAAACACTTCTGGTCATTGCGTTCAAGAAACCAACAGATATGTCTATGATTGGCTACATTGCTAAATACTGAAAATATGTTTCACCATGATCAGATGGCCGCCCTTAGCAGCCGCCTGCCCTGTTTATATCTTAAGTCTGTCCCTGGTGGTATGTATGTATGTCAAGTCTGTTTGAGAATCTGTGTCGTATTTGTGACAAGTATTATGCATTATTCATCTTTAGGGGTTATAATGTGGATGATGTCAGTATGATGACTGTCTATATAACTTGAATTTGTAGAAGACAACAACATACTTTAGTCTCTTTTAACTGAGGTGCTGGTAGAGGTTTGAAGTGCAGATGAAGTGAGTAATATGCTGACAAATGTTTTATTCTTCAATTCATTAAGGGGAAATTTGGTGTTTTATTGATATGAATGTAAACATACTATTATTTTTCTTGTATTTCACAGATTCCAGAGTCATAATGGAGAACTTATCCATCATAGTCAGTTTTGAGCTGACCCTGGATCCATTTTCCATCCCTCCAGGAGCAAAATATCCCATATTTCTCTTTGGCATCTTCATCTACATGTTTGGTGCTTTTTGTAATCTCACCCTGTTGCTCCTCATTATTCTGACACAAAGTCTCCACAAGCCAATGTACTTCATTTTGTTCAGCCTCCCTCTGAATGATTTTGTGGGAATTACTTCCATGCTTCCCAAGGTTCTCTCTGACATTGTGACGGAAACCAATAATACATACTATCCTCTCTGTGTGCTCCAGGGTTTTCTGCTCCACATGTATGGAGGTGGTGTTTTGTTCATCCTGGCAGCCATGGCTTTTGATCGCTATATTGCCATTTGCATGCCTCTGCGATATAATGCTCTCATGACACCAAAGCTTGTGATGGGAATTGTTGCATTTGTATGGGGCCTTGACTTTTTTTTCATTGTTTTGCTGTTTTCTTTGCAGGGAAGGAATTATAGATGCAGATCTAACATTTTGAATGTGTTTTGTGATAACCCTTCACTTGTTAAGCTGGCATGTGCTAATACTATAGTTAACAACATCTTTGGCTTATTTGCAACAGCCATGATGCAGATTATTAGTGTTTCCATTCAAGTGTTTTCTTATGTGAAGATTTTGATTACCTGCTTGGTTACGAGTAGGTCTGATGCAAAGAGCAAGGCCATCAACACCTGCGTTGCTCAACTGGTCATTTTCATCATGTATGAGGTTGTTGGAAGTTTCACCATTGTGTCACACAGGTTCTTAAATGTAAATGCCAATCTGCAAAAGATTATGGGAATGCTAATTTTTCTAGTGCCTCCACTTCTGAATCCAATAGTTTATGGATTGAACAGTCATGAATTACGAAATAATCTGCTAAAAATTATACGCAGAAAAATCACTAAAATGTAAAATTTTTGTAAAATATATTTTTGTCACCGTTTATGCCAAGAGATTCCACAAAACACTTTACATAGTAGTGTTATGATTAATTATAAAAGTGTAGCAGGATAAAATAACTATAGTAATTTAGGCATATTTAAGAACAGGAAACTGCACTTAAAACACATTTACGTCACTTAGCATACAGTTCATTTTCACATTGATACATCCATGAACAATGTATTATTCTTTTGGAGAGTCCTAGAGACCTCAGGTATGAAACATATCATTGAAAATATGTTCCTGTAAACTGTTTGTTTTTATATGTCGATATCTTTGTTATTATTTATTTGTCGGCCTACATCACTGGTTTCTCTGGGACAATCCATCTTAGTCCAAAACAGTCCAAAAGAGATTATATTACAATATAATATGCTTTATAATATAGAAATGGCTATTATTCAATTCAAGTGGATTCTCATTAGTTAATTGTTGGAAGAAAGGGTGTTGTTTCATGCTTTGGGCCTAAATGTACAATAAATATACTATTGGTCACTTTTAGGTATGATTTCTGTATACTGTATGCACAAATGTATAACGTATTCTCAATGCTACAGGTTTTTTTGTTTTGTAAGAGAAAGGCATGCTGTTTTCTGCATTGTGGAAACACAACAGACATACAGTACAACACAGTCAAATACATTTTTATAACATTTTAACTTTGCTAACCCTATAACTCTATAGGGAGAATGCAACTTTTTTTTTTGGTCTATTTATCTGTCTATTTTTGGTTTTCATTGTTGTCTGCTTCAGTTTTGGTGTTTAAACAGGAAAAAGGAAATGGCTAAAAAGCAAGCAAGCAAGCAAAAAACAACCACTTTCCCCCTTAAATCTGAAATGTGCGACATGAATGAACATTTTCTAAGTAAGTAAGTAAGTAAGTAAGTAAGTAAATTTTACTTATAGAGCACATTTAAATTCAGCTTACACTGACCAAAGTGCTGTACAAACCAATCATAAAATACAGTAAAGTATAAAATAAAATAATAAAATCCAAGATAACAATACTAATCCATAAATTAAAAATCAGGAAAGGTCATAGAATAAAAATGCGTTTTAAGTTTAGACTTAAAAACCGAAATAGACAGAGCACTCTTAATGTCAGGTGGCAACTGATTCCATAACCGTGGAGCAGCTACTGCAAAGGCTCTGTCACCTTTAAACTTAAGTTGTGAGACTTAATATAAAAGAGGGACATTATTAGCATTATTAGCTTTATTAGCAGAACTGAGGGATTTAGGAGCAGAATTAAATGAGATAAGATTAGAAATGTATGATGGGGCTCCATTAAGTGCTTTAAAAACAATCAACAAAATTTTGAATTGAATTCTAAAGGAGACAGGAAGACAGTGGAGCGACGCTAAATTTGGAGTGATATGATTATTTTTGGCATCAGTTAACAGTCTGGCCGCTGCATTCTGGACCATCTGCTAATGAGCCAGTGAAGATTAGGGAAAACCTAGGTATAAGGAATTACAGTAGTCCAATCGTGATGTGATAATTGCATGAATAACTTTTTCCAGGTCTTGAAAGGAAAGTGTTGATTTAAATCTAGAAATGATTCTCAATTTAAAATAGCTGTTTTTAACAACTGAGCTAATTTGTTTTCTGGTTTTAGAGGGACCAAAAATAATCACCTCAGTTTTTTTCATTATTTAGCTGGAGGATTATTATTTACCTTCCAGATTTTAATGTCCTTCAGACAGTCCGTAAGAGGGTGCAAAGAATGTCTAGATTTTAATGTATAACTGAGAATCATCAGCATAGAAATGAAAGCTTTTTTATATTTAAGATAATTATATTTCCTAATTATATTACCAAGTGGAAGCATGTACAGATTAAAAAGTAAAGAATGGACCCTTGAGGAACCCCACAAGGGAGAGAAACTGATAATGAGGAAAACTGGCCGATAGCCACTGAAATTGTCCTGGGAACAGTTATTTTGTAAACAGTTACATAGAAAAAAAATAATTCACTTAAGACTGATCGCACTCCTCCACACTTTTAAATCATTCTGAACACAAACTTCAGTACAAACATGCATTTCATTGTTAGATGTTTGACAAATGCTCAAAAATTTGCTCAAAATATCAAATATTTTTTTATTTGTTTATTTGTTTATTTATTTATATAGCACATTTTAATACAAGTCACGTTGCCCAAAGTGCTTTACATAAATATGTTTGATCTCCAACAACTGGGTGGAATCAAAATCTGAAAAAAAAACCCCATTATCCCACAAAAATTACATTATGCAATATTCTGTGAAATACTGTTCAACTCCTATTGCTCAAAATCTGCAGACATTTGGCAACTAGAATTGTGTGGTCTGTCATTGTTTTCAATAATGTGAAACGTTAACATCTCAAAAACTGTTTCATGACTGTTAAAGGATTTTTAAAGAGCATTTTCCTATAGGCTCCAATATTCTAAAATGGCAGAATTCAGCTGACATATTGTTAAAATGTCAAAATCTCATGTCTTAAATCTCAGGTCTATTTTAGACAGACATTACATCATCTGGTGTCAAAGGACCATCAACCAAATGATGATTACAAGTCCCATGACTGTTTTTTTTTCTGCATAAAAGGTGACGATGTACCATAGCCTATGGTGGTGCATAGCTAGTGTATTCAGGTTATACAACTTACAACAGTAAGTGAACTAAGGTAAGACTTATTGTGACTTAAACTGCATGGTTAGGTATGCTCACAGATTCACAAATCTTGTTACTTGACCACCATGTAAAATTCTGGTAAAAATATATTTGTTTTTGTTTTCCATCAAGGTTTTTAATGGCTGGAAACCTTTCAAATCTAACTTTCACATTTAATCTTAAAATTGCAAAACTTGATATCCATCCCAAAGCAATATATCCTGTGTTTTTGGCTGGAGCTCTGATCTACGTGTTCTCTGTGGTCTGTAATGGAATCATTCTTGGACTGATAATCACTCAGAGAAGCCTTCACAAGCCGATGTTCTACATCATGTTCAGCCTTCCTCTAACCGATTTAATTGGAATCACAGTTGGTCTGCCCAGGGTGCTTGTGGACATTTTAACAGAAACAAATGATGTGTATTACCCTACGTGTGTTCTTCAGGCTTTTTTGCTACATATGTATGCATGTTCAATACCTTTTCTACTGGCAGCCATGTCGGTAGACCGGTACATAGCAATATGCAAACCACTCAGATATAATTCTATCATGACTCCTTGCAAAATATGTGGCATCATAGTTCTGGCATGGGGCCTTGACTTTGCATTAATACTAGTGTTGTTTTCACTTCAGTCTAGAATGGTAAAATGCAAGTCTTTTATTACCAATGTGTACTGTGACAATGCATCTTTGCTTTTGCTTTCATGTGGAGGAGATTTGACTGTGAACAACGTTTATGGTTTATTTATAACAGCATTTATACAGATTAGCAGTATCTTTATCCAGCTGTTCTCTTATATGCAGATTCTCATAACATGTATAAAACAAACACATGCTGATTCAAAAGTTAAGGCTCTAAATACATGTATAGCCCAGATTGCTACTTTTTCCCTCTTTGAAATAGTTTCAACCATTGCTACATTATCATATCGGATCCCCAGCATCTCTTCCAATGCACAGAGGATTTGTGGTTTAATGATTTACACAGTCCTTCCGACTGTCAATCCAGTCATATATGGAATGAAAACTAAAGATATTAGAATAGCATTCTTTTTGTTTTTAAAAAAGCACAAAGTTAGCCCAGGTAAAAATACATTTGCTGTTAAAAACAGAAAATAATAATTATGGAATGTAATAATTGAGTTCTGTGATGTATTCTGGATGGAAATTGACACAGGTCAGCTGTTTGTTTCATTCTTGTTAAACCTATATTAATCATGTAAAAAAAGTGAATGAACATTTACTAAACAACTGTATCATAAGAGAATTTAAAAATATGATTTTATTACATCATATTTTGGTGTAAATAATTTCTTTGTAATTGTTGTGAAGGTATTAAATTATTTTAAAAATGATGTATTATCTATGTATAATGTACTTATTACTTTGTACTAGGCTTTTTCATGTGTGAATAAAAGAGCAAAAAATAAAGGAAATTAATAATTGTGGGATATATACCAGATCTGAGGATTTGTATATTTTCACTGAATGAATAGAGTGCTTCTGATTCTATATCCTTATCTAACAGTCATCAGATATGCAGTAACATTATATTACAGTTAATAGGGAGGGTGAGAGAATGAAACAAAACTTTTTTTTTTTGTCATGAAATAAACAGAATGACATTAACAAATAGTGAAAATGAACTCTAAACCTAACTACTATGAACAAAAATATTATTTCCCAACAAAGACTATTGATGTTGTTGTACAAGCATCTTTTGATTCCACTAAATCGAGAAAACCAATTAAATAAAATAAAAAAATGAAGGTAAGATTTTGACTTGTATAATGCTAACAGACACACAATGAAGAGCAATGAAAATTAACCAAAACACAGTCCATAATTTGCATAGTAAAATGTGAAAAACAAATTCTGAAAAGTGCATGCCTTAACATGCATGGTAAAACATAATATTAAAGTTTTATATGCAGTGGGTTTTGATTAGGTCAAAGGACCATGTTAAAAGAATCTGAATTAAATAAGTGATTAATTTAGAATTTACTATTGTTATTTTTATATGTAGGCCTACATCACTGCTTTATCTGGGACAATCCATCTTAGTCCGAAACAGTCCAAATGAGACTGTGGCTGAGATATGTTTTATTTATATAGAAATAGCTATTATTCAGTCTTTTAGTAGATGCTCATTATAAGTGTAGTGCTTTTCATATCATAAAGAGTGTTTTTGGCTTAATGCTTTGGGCCTAAATGTACAATAAATATATTCTCTATCACCTTTTGGTAGCCTATGATATCTATATACTGTATGTACAAATGTCAAATGTTAATGAAATTGAAATTATTTTCAAGGCATACATTATGTCTTTTATAAAACATGTATACTCCATGCTAGAGGGCTTTTGTTTGCAAGAGAAAGGTATGCTGTTTTCTGTTGTGCAAACACAACAGACCTACAACACAATCAAATAAATATTTTATAACATTTTAACTTCGCTAACCCTAAAACCCTATAGAGCCCTAAAACCCTAGAGATTCCTGGAGGCCCCCCAAAAAGGCATGTTTTCATTGTTGTCTGCTTCAGTTTTTGTTTTTAAACTGGAAAAAGGAAATTGCTAAAGAAAGAAAGAAAGTAAGCAAGCAAGAAAGAAAAAACAACAATCACTTTTCCATTTAAGTCTGGAATGTGCAACATGAATGAAAAGATGTTTAAAGCATACTACATGTGACAATTCTGTAAACAGTTACAGAGAAAAAAATTATTAATTAAAGACTGATCACATGCTTCCAAATTTTAAAGTCCTTCTGAACACAAACTTCAGAAGAAACATGCACCTCATTGTTGTCACGGCTCAGGGTGCCCTCTGGCTCCCTCTGCTGTCTGTGTGTCATGTCTTTGCGGCATTTAATAGACAGAGCCGTAGTTCACTGACAAGGTACGCAATATCGCGTTCATTATCGAAGATGAATCGCCTTCGATAATGAACGCGATATTGCGTTTATTGTAAGTGGACTTAGTTTATTTCTATGAAATGCCGCTCCATTTGAAAGCAGGTGATGGCGATTTAGCGCTAATCAGGGAACCGGCTTTACTGACTAGATATGCACGATCATATCATTCTATATATCGCCCAGCCCTACCCCAGAGACTGGCTCGCTTATTTTTTGTTACAGTTTTATTTGTTTTGATTACCATTATAGAATAAACTTTCATTGCATTTAATCCTCTGCCTTTGAGTCCTCTGTCCTCAACGTCCCATCACAGAATCTACTCACCACACATTATGGACACAGCAGAGGAGGATAAGATGCGCCAAGCCCTGATGCAGCAGGGTGTTCTTCTGGGTCGACATCAGAAGGAGATTGCAGCTTCCCGCCACGCATACTCTGAGATCTCTCTCCAGCTTAACCAGCTATTTTCGATCAGCTACACACCAGCCCTCCCGTGGCTCCTACGGTAACCCCTCCTCCCGACCTCTTTGGATCTAGTAGCCGTCGCACTGAACCACGGCTCAATCCTCCTGCTCTTTACTCAGGTGAGCCTAACACTTGTCGCTCCTTTTTGTCCCAATGCTCTCTGACTTTCTCACTGCAGCCTTCTTGTTTTCCCACAGAGCAGTCTAAGGTATCTTTCACCATCACGCTCTTGGTGGGTCTGGCGAGAGCGTGGGGAACGGCTATGTGGGAAAATGAGCACAGCTCAGGGAACTGAAGCGGCATGAGCCCTGGCGCTGCTACGGCAAGGAGAAGCACATCAAGGATGAGATTTATTCCCTTGAATTACCCTCGAGTCTGGACGGACTCATCGACTTCGCTATTTGAGTGGATAACCGTATGGCTCTCCATTCCCGGCATCGGAGGGGTGTGGTTTATCTCGAGCCTGGTTATAAAGGTGTGTTTGCAGCATCGGGTGACACGCCATCTCAACTTCTCGACTTCTCCCAGGATGAGCCAGGTTGGGAGGGCGCGGTCAACGTTCAGGGAGTGTCAGCGACGCCTGGACAACCAACTGTGTCTCTACTGCGGAGAGGTCGGTCACTTGGCTGCTGCGTGCCCAGTCGCCAGGCAGCACTTACCGCTCAAGGGAGGGCAGAAGGTGAGCATTACTAGAGCTTGATTGCCCTCTGGTGGTCGGTCTGAGTTTCAAGCCTCATTGCTGGTGAGCGGGGTGCTCATCAAGTGTCTGCATTGATTGACTCCGGTTTAGAGGGCAATTTCATGGATGCCGGGCTGGCCAGGCACTTGGTGATCCCCTCCATTGCTCTGGCTGAGCCTATATCAGCTAGAACACTTTGTGGCACCCTTCTTTCCAGGATTACCCATGCTACTAAGTTCATTACACTCACGCTCTCCGGCAACCATGTCGAGGAGATCCGTTTTCTCCTCATTCACTCACCCATTGCCCAAGTGGTTTTGGGGCACACCTGGCTAGTCAAACATAATCCTCACATTGACTGGGCTCTCAACTCGGTTTTAACCTGGAGCCCTTTTTGTTTAGCTCAATGTTTGGGTGCTGCATTCTCCCCTGTTATGTCTAGTTCTGTGTTGCAGGAGGAGCCGGTGAATCTGGTTTTCAGTAAGTCCTGAGCTTCATCTCTGCCTCCTTACCACCTGTACAACTGTGCGATAGACCTATTGCCTGGCACTTTTCCTCCTAAGGGGCACCTTTACTCTCTGTCCGGTTCTGAGAGGGAGGCCATGACAAGGTATAATCACGATTCTCTGCGAACACTCAGAGCACGCACTGTACGTCGGAGACAGGCCTATCCCAAAAATCTACGGCCTGTCCCTCTGACCTCTACTACTTTACTCTCTATTTCAGTTGGTCTCTGGAACTGCCAGTCTGCTGTTAACCCTCTGAAGTCAATTAACGCGTATACGCGTTTTGAGGCATTTTCTCCTGATAACCCCGAAAAGAACTTAAATTACACTTTCAGATTTGATCGTACAGATAAGAGCAATACATCAATCAAATCTGTAAAGGGTCTACTTTTTTGTATACCGACATAATAACAACAAAACTTTGTGCACTTATAAAATAAAGATAACAAACAAGGAGTGCTGTCTGCAGCCATTGTCTGCGCTGATCTTCATTTACAAACGCGTCATTAAAATGAACTGTAACTCAGTGAATATTCAACAAAGAGACATGAGAGAGATATCTATAGAAAGCCTGACATGTCTACTTTTAAACTAAACAAGTGCTGCCAAAAACAAATATTCTGTGATAAAGTAATCCATATGAAAACAACGCGATGTCTGTTTTTCACGTCTCCCTTCATTGTCTTCTAATGCGACCACGTCCCCGCGCTGAACGCACTTCTGAGATGATAATGTTTCACTGAAGCGCACGGCTTGAATACACCCACACAACAGAAGACAACGCAGCGAGATTGTTCTTCAAGTTTTTTTTTTTATTTTACTGTTTGCTTCGAATAAGACATAATTCACCCCAAAAAGATGTGATGTGGTTGAAGATTTGAGATTTGGATTTCCTCAGAAAAAAAGAATGAAGCACTTTATTCAGTAGAGATCATAAACATGAGTAAGTCTCTTTTTATTTATTTATATACTTGTATTAGTTTTCACATAACGTGTAAACATTTTACTAGTTAGACTTTTTCCAAAGACTTTTTCCAAACTATAATTCCTGACTAAATGTATAATCAAGTGAAATATTATGAAGTTTCAATAACAATATATATATATATATACCATTCAAAAGCTTGATGTAAATAATATAAATGTAACAAATAAATGTAACTGTAACAAACAATGCTGTTCTTTCAATTTATCCCCCCTAGAAAACCTGAAAAAAATATTCTCAGCTCTTTTCAACATTAATAATAATAATGATAATAATAATAATGATAATAATAACAATAAATGTTTTTTTTTTTTTTGTAGAAAATAAGTTTGTTTAAAGGATTTCTGAAGGATCGTGTGAATGGAGTAATGATGCAAAAAATCAGTTTGAAAGTCAGCTTTGATTGTTCCTAATAAACTGTTTATCTGCACTCACAAGTGAATATTAAATTATGTTGTGGGATAATTAAATATATTCTAAATAAACTACAAACATAAAATTATGTACATTTATTTTGTCCTTACATTCTTTCTTTTAATTCTTCCCTCTCAGTGAAACAGCTGACTGAATGGCTCATTATGCAGCTCATTATGCGGGCCTTTGTCTTCTCAGGTTTGAATCACAATGATATTCGTGATAGTTGACGCCTACTCGCATATGACTTTTACCAACAAAAAAGTGTCTTAGAAAATTTAAATCAATATATTGTTTTCTGTAAGTGAGTAAACAAGATGATTTTCACATAATTAAAAAAAAAAAAAAAAAAAACCCTGGCTACGTGTTCTGTACTAGACTAACTGAGACTTGTCATAGCACTTGTATACCGTTTTTGTTCTCTTGTTGATCTGATTGTTTCTACTGTTCTCATTTGTAAGTCGCTTTGGATAAAAGCGTCTGCTAAATGATTAAATGTAAATGTAAATAATTTAGAAAGAAAAATTCTAGGCTACAAGCTCCAGTTCTCAAAAGTCCCGGGAACCAATGTTCTGTATGTGTTTTATTGCCTTATTCAAGTGATTTAACATTTTTAGTTTTTCACTAACCACGCATAACATTTTTTTTTTCTCAAAAACACAATCATGTACATACATGCTGCTCACATATTATTAAAGCTCAGTTTGTACTGATTACAGTGAGATTAGACTTTAGCCATTTAGATATTTATAAGAAACTGAAAAAAGCACAAATGTCAGGGCATGACAAAACTTCTCCAGGCCCCAAAAAATATCCTTAGACTCCAGAGGGTTAACAAAGCAGATTTCATTTCTTCTATTGCTACTCATTCCGGTCTCAACCTCATGGCCCTAACTGAGACTTGGATCAAACCTGAAGACACTGCCACTCCAGCAGCCCTCTCCTCTAATTTCACTTGTTCCCACACCCCTTGTACGAGTGGGAGGGGTGGAGGTACTGGTCTCCTTATCTCAAAAGAATGGAATTTGATCTTCAACCATCTCTTACAGGTAACAGTTCATTTGAATCACATGCAATTACTATAACCCACCCTGTTAAAATCCACTTTGTGGTCATTTATTGTCCCCCAGGTCAACTGGGAAACTTCTTGGAGGAGTTGGATGTGGTACTATCAAACTTTCCTGAGGATGGTACTCCTCTGGTACTGCTTGGTTACTTCAACATCCACCTAGATAAACCCCAGGCTGCTGACTTCAACACTCTGCTTGCCTCATTTGATCTCAAGCGAGCATTTACTACAGTGACTCACAAATCAGGCAACCAACTGGACCTCATCTACACGCGCTGTTGCTCCATGGACAACACTTTAGTTGCTCCACTGCACACCTCAGAACACTTCCTCATAACTGTTAACCTCGCACTTACTCCAGAAGCAGTACACACTCCACCGCAGGTCACCTTTCGACGGAACCTATGCTCACTCTCTCCAACTCGCCTATCCTCTATGGTTTCATCCTCACTTCCTTCACTCAGCTCTGGACACGAACAGTGTTACTAACACTCTTTGCTCCACTCTAACCTCTTGCTTGGACAACTTTTGCCCACTGTCATCCAGACCAGCACGCACCACCCCATCTGCCCCCTGGCTGTCCAATGTTCTCTGTGAACATCGCTCTAAACTCAGGGCTGCAGAGAGGAAATGGCATAGATCAAGAAACTCTACTGACCTCAGTATGTATCAGTCTTTCCTCTCTTCCTTCTCTGCAAATGTCTTCACTGCTAGAACATCATACTACCACAACAAAATTAACAACTGTTCTGACTCTCGCACACTTTTCAAAACTTTTTTTTCTTTTCTTAGTCCACCTCCTCCTTTATCGACTCTTACAGCCAATGACTGTACATGCAGTTTTCTTCACAAATAAGACAAGGACCATCAGTTACCATCAGTTACAGAAACCATCTCTAAATCCATCACTTCTAGAAAACTATAGACCAGTATCCCTTCTTCCATTCATTGCAAAGACACTTGAGCGAGTTGTGTTCAACCAACTCTCTGTGTTTCTTTTACAGAACAACCTCCTGGACAGCAACCAATCTGGCTTCAATAGCGGCCACTCAACTGAGACTGCCCTGCTCTCGGTTACTGAAGCCCTGCGACTGGCAAGAGCAGCTTCCAAATCCTCAGTACTTATCTTGCTGGATCTGTCTGCTGCTTTTGACACAGTTAATCACCAGATTCTACTATCCACCCTCAGAAAGATGGGCATCTCTGGAACCGCACTCCTGTGGTTTAAGTCCCACCTCTCAGATAGGTCCTTCAGGGTGTCTTGGAGGGGTGAAGTTTCTAAATCACAACTTAACACTACTGGGGTTCCTCAAGGCTCAGTACTTCTCTTCTCCATCTACATGACGTCATTAGGATCTGTCATTCAGAAGCATGGCTTTTCCTATCACTGCTATGCTGATGACACTCAACTCTACTTCTCATTCCAACCAGATGATCCGATGTAAGCTGCTCGCATTGCAGCCTGTCTGAGTGACATTTCTAGCTGGATGAATGACCATCACCTTCAGCTCAACCTTACTAAGACAGAACTGCTGGTGGTTCCAGCTAACCCATCGTTTCATCACAGCTACTCTATACAGCTAAGTTCGTCAACCATAACTCCTTCCAGGACAGCAAGAAAACCTAGGAGTTGTGATGGATCATCAGTTAAGCTTCACAGACCATATTGCTACAATGACCCGGTCCTGCAGATTTGCCTTATACAACATTAGGAAGATTAGACCCTTTCTGTCAGAGCAAGCCACCCACATTCTTGTCCAAGATCTTGTTCTCTCCAGACTAGACTATTGTAATGCTCTCCTGGCGGGCCTTCCTGCATGTACTATCAAGCTTCTACAACTGATCCAGAATGCAGCAGCGAGGGTTGTCTTCAATGAGCCAAAAAAAGCTCACGTTACTCCTCTCCTCATCAGGTTACACTGGCTACCAGTAGCCGCTCGCATCAAATTCAAGGTACTGATGCCTGCCTACAAGACGACCACTGGCACAGCCCCAATATACCTAAACTCACTAGTTCAAACTTATGCGCCCTCCAGAAACTTGTGTTCTGCAGTGCCTTGTGGTGCCATCCCAAAGAGGTTCAAAATCACTCTCACTGACCTTTTCCTGCATTGTGCCCAGCTGGTGGAATGACCTCCCAATCTCAATTCGAACAGCCGAGTCTTTACTCATTTTCAAAAAACATTTATAGACTCATCTTTTTCGCCAGCACTTGACCAACAAATACTAGCACTTACCTTTTCTTGTCTATCCTATTCTTGGAGAAAAAAAACTAAACAAAACAAAAAATATAGCTACGGGTTCTGTGCTAGACTAACTGAGACTTGTCATGGCACTTGTATACTGTTGTTGTTCTCTCGTTGATCTGATTGCTTCTATTGTTCTCATTTGTAAGTCACTTTGGATAAAAGCGTCTGCTACTGTAAATGATTAAATGTAAATGTAGCTGGCATCATCTGACCCTCTTCCTCTCCAGCTGGGGTGTGGTTCTTCTTCGTGGAGAAGAAGGATGGTTTGTTGCGCCCCTGCATAGACTATCAGGGATTAAATGACATCACAGTGAAGAATTGTTATCCTTTGCCGCTGATGTTATCCGCCTTCAAGCTCTTGTATGGAATTACATTTGCTTCAATAAAAATGAATGTAACTTTATAAAACTGAACGTAACTTTTTCAGAAACTATCAAAAATATGCCATTACAAAAGAAGAAAAACACAATGAAAATTAAAAAAATGAACTCAGTCGCACAAATTTAACAGGCTCTTCAAATATGCTTCATTCTTTGTTAATGTTTTTCAAAGATTCGTTTTCGCTAATCGTGGATTCTGAATGCATTGCCACAGATTTCGCTTTTTTTTTTCGTTTGGTGTTTTGACACAAACTTCTCATGGGGACGGGCTTAACAGTGATCTACTCTGATTGGATAGTGAGCTTTTGATGGACAGGTGCTCTCTGACCGGGAAGTACAGACGTCACTCGGTGGCGCGCATATTGGAAAGCTCACGCAGTGATTTGTATTACTAAATATGTAAATAATATTTGGCCTTCGATCGTCTCAGTCTGTAAAGATGAGCTCTTGTCCTTCAAGGTAGCTTAAAGTAAGCTTGTGTTACTAATTGACAATAATAACCCGCAACGAACTGCTGCACACTGTAACATGAATAAAGCTTGTATCAATACATTCCTTGTACATTTCAAATAAGGGTTTTTCAATAATATCCCAAAAGCAAAGATAAAACTCCACTGACAGACCATCTGTACCTGGCAGTTTATTTTTCTGCATTGAACCAATAGCTGTAATCAGCTCATGCTTCATTAACTCACAGAACTCCCTAAATTGACAGGGAATGCTTCAAACATTTTGCAAGTGATTCAAGTTTAAACTTCAAAGTAGAAAACATATGAGGAGGAAAATGATCAAAATCAACTGGGGGATCATTAATGTCACCCCCATTATCAAAACAGCACCCTGATATTTTCCCATTAAGGCTGAAATAGAATGAGAGATCTCCATGGACATATTTTTAGCTTGAACTAAAGAATTATATCCATAGATACTGCATAAAACAAACATGGTATTATCCAATTTAACAACTATAAACCTCTACCTTCTTTGGATCTAAGCGATTCAATTATGTCACCTTTAAACTTATTTAAAAAAATAGTGACACCCGCAAATTGATGAGAAGCATGACAATAAAATATTTGACCCCACTGAGAACGCCACCAATTAACATCAAATTCGCAGGAGTGAGTCTCTTGTAAAAAAATGATATTTGCATTACTACATCTAACAAAAATGAAAACAGACTTTCTTTTAACGGTGTCTCGTAAACCATTACATTTGAGAGAAACGACTTTTAAACAACTAAAAACAAAATCAGACATAAAGTATCTTATTTGGATGTCAGAACAAAGTTATCTCAAAGAATCCTGAAACAGAACAAAATTTACAAACCACTCGGGGTTGATAACTCCAAACTTTAAAGAGTCACACCATCTGGACGAATGCTTCATAACTTGAAATATGACCACCCAGTGTAAGACCAACGTCAGCCAGCGTCCATAAAGTTTTCAGTTAGAATTCTTCTTGGAATTCAGTGACAGACAACTTTCCTCCATCTATAAAGGTGTTTACTCAATGAAAGTAGGCTCTCTTTCATTGATCTCTTGCTGCTTTCACTCTTTGCCATAGCATCTCCATCTGTTGTCTTTCAGCAAATGTCAAATATTCTGCCAGATGAATACCCCTTTCCTTGAGTACCGGGTTGTCCCGCACAGCTTTCCAAACTTTCTCCCTGTAAGTACACATCGAGAACGCATCCAATTCTATGAATTGTGTCAACATAAAAGCGAATGTTGTCTGCTTCATCTGTATTGAGGATTCTGAGAATTTCAAGAAATTTGGGTAGAAATTTCTCATCTAACAGTCATCTGACCTGCAGTTAATGTAACATTACAGTCAACAGCAATGGATACAGAATGAAACAGAATTGTAATGAAATAAACAGAATGACATTAATACATACTGAAAATGAACTCTTAACCTAACTACTATGAACAAAAATATTATTTCCTCACAAAGACTATTGATGTTGTTGTACAAGTATCTTTTGTTTCCTCTAAACTGAGAAAACCAATTAAAGAGAATAAAAAACAAAGGCAAGAATTGGACTTGTATCGGTGCTAAGCATCCGCAGAAACTGTTCCAGAACTATCATTTCCCCTATTTTTTGTTTCGTTTTCCCTGCCGGTCTCACCCACTTCTGGTACACATCTTCCAGCACTTCCAGGGCATGGAATTGTTGTCGGTAAGTTTCCTGATTGATGGAATACTTTGCTAAGATAGCTTCTTTCACATGCTCGTACTCCCTGGCATCCACGACATCCATGGCCACATAGGCACTGCGGGCTTTGCCTGTCAACAACAGAATCAGTCTTATGGCCCAATCCTCCTTGGCCATCTACACACCTCAGCGATCCGTTCGAACATAGTCAGATAATGCTCAATATTATCTTCCTCACATAACTTTTGCAGCTTTACCTTCCTCGTCACATATGCAGCGTTTATATTATGGGAGCCAACAGAAACACCAGGCGAACCCTCTGGCCCAGCAACAGCTCTGTCTTGTAGATCCTCCATCGACACTTGCCGACTCACTTCTCCTTGCAAAAGTCGGAATTGATGGTGCAGTGATTTCCACCTAGTTTCCTGACGAGCCGCTTCTTGAGCCTGACGTTAACTTTGTCAAGTTTTAGCCAGGAACCTCCTTACAATCTGCCTCCTTCTGGAAGAGATCCCACTGATGCCACCACTTGCCAGGATTCATCCAATAAATGCAGGAGACATGATTTGAAAAAGGTCAATTTTTTTTATAGGTTTCACATTTTTTCTTAAGACATACACTTGGCCATACATAGAGGAAATAAAGAAAACTGCACAAATAAACAAAAGCAAAAAAACATTGGCATTCCAAGGCTCAGATGTTACCGGTTGGGATCCCACCTCAAAAAAAACAAAAGTGTCCTTCAACGAACAAACCCAGTCCATATATTAGCCGGACCGTACCATTAACAAATGACAAAGGGGTCGCCCACGCACAAATACACTATACATGACTTAACTACCTAAATTAGATGAATTCACATTGCATTTAGTACATCATAAAATTAATAACCATCATTCATATTCACTTATACACTATAACACATCATATGAATAAACAACAACATTATTTGTCCCTGCTCATTGTTACACCTTCCATTCACCAGCGTGAACTCCAGGAATAGAAAATAATCAGGAGCTACCTGTCCTCCTTTAGCACGCATAAAGACAACATAAGCTACCTAAATTAGAGCATACATATTTAGACAAATAAACAAAACATACAAAAATAAATACACATTTACAAAGAAAGAAAACCAAAAAGGAAAACACCTTAAACCCCAATACAAAAACAATTAACAAAAATTTAAATCAGATACATTTATGTGTGGCCTCGTTCATCACATAGCACAAATATGAAAAAGATAAAAATAATAATAATGCACTCTCACACAAACACTGCTGTTATATGTAGTATAGTCTAGAAAAAGCTTTTGTTTTACATAAGGCAGGTCATCCCGTCATGGTGGCATCATCACATGACCTGTTGAATGCTGTTTGGACTTTTCCCTTCAGGCAGATGTTACAGATCTCTGTGCACTAAAACATCTAGGCATAGAAACAGCCCCCCCACCATGCCAACTCCAGCTTAAACAGCTAAGAATAAGATAAGATGCTCTGCCATTCAGGTGTACGTAAAAGCCTTGAAGCAAACATGCAGGATAGGATATTGATCTGTCCTGAGACCATACACTATACAGCAGCTGAGGAAAAAGGCTTTTAGCACCTATTGTGTCATTGATTGGCAGTTTAAGCAACAGTATGTACATTGGTTTATGAAGAATTCTGTTCAAGCTAATTGTAATAATAATTGTGAGATTGCAGAGTAAGATTAACAAGTATGTTGTTAATCCAAATATGAATGCAAGATAAATGCTCGTGTCAGGCAGTTCCAAAGAGTGTAATGTCAGGACCAGTGAGAGGACGGACCCATTTGGATACTTTACATGATGAATGTTCCTACTATTAACGGCCTGCACAAAGCAACATAAACAAGCTGTTAATTCTATCAACATAAATAGAGAGTTATTATCAAAAATAAGTAAAAATCATGCCAGATCTTATGAGAAGTCCAACATTTATCTGTTTCATCCTTTCATTTTGCCATATCCATCACCATCTTACTTAGGCTACAACCTAAAAAAGGAATAAACGTTAAACAACAGTATGTGAAATTTGCCACAATATCATTTTTTTTTTTAAAATCCACATCTCATAGGATTAATAAGGCACATATTTGACTGTATAATTTAATTATTTATTAGTCCTCATCTGCTTAAAACTGATTCACAGTTGTTGAGATTTGAAATAATAAGGCCTATTTGTACAAGTAGTATTCATAATCTCCTTATAGTATTCAGATCAAGTTACTCTCAGTAGAAGTTCCTAAGACAAACTTCCTTAAAAGCAGCACACATTGTATTTAGTCACCTTAAAGCGATCATCCTTCAGCACTGTTGAATGTCACCTGTAGGCTAATAATTTATATTCATGTAGTTGGTTGAAAAAAACCTGTTTCTGTTGAATTAGGCATAGGAATAGGTGTTGTTTTGTTGCTGTCATGTTTTGCTACGGTGTGGGAACACGGAGCGAGGAACGAGGAGACCAGGAGTACAATGAGTTGACATCAACAATACTAGACCCTGGACTAAAGAGAGGGAACACCTTTTATACACTGAACATGATAATGGGAAGACGATACACACCTGGAATCAATCAAAACAAATGGGGAGCACCTGGAATTAAATCAATAATCAACATGAGGCCGAAAACTGGGTCACAGAGCACATGGGGAACAACCGAAACACAGAACAGAGACTGACATAACGCCCCCCTCCGGAATATATAACATCCAATGGGGGGGTGGGGGTGGGTACTCTGGAGGTCCCTCAGGACAGACACGGGACAGTGGGCCTCCAGAGCGGTACCCATTTGGGGCGCCATGGCGGAGCAGGTGACTCGGGAGGCCATGTTGGAGCTGCCTCCAAGGCCGCAGCCCCAGCCCCAGCCCTTGCCTCTACGGCTAGAGCCCTACTAACAAATAAAAAAAAAATACTTGGGGCAACTTACAGGGCTGAACTCGGGGCCTGGAGCCCTCCCTGGGCTAAACGGGAGATCAGGAGCCCTCCCTGGCCTTAACGGGGGATCAGGAGCCCTCCCTGGGCTTAACAGGGGATAAGGAGCTGTGCATTGTTACATTGTGCTGGCACTGGAGGGTGCTCTGGAGGAGCAGGCACAGCAAATCGCTTTCGAGGAGCTGGCACTGGAGTGAGTCTTGGGGCTGGACCCATCACTGGAGTGTCTGGGAGCTCCGTGGGATCATGGAATGTCATCCCGATCCGGAACAGCATAGCGAGGGTTTCCCCCTTGAGGGAGCTGGCGAGGGTGAGCAGCACGAACTCCCTTGCGTAGATGATGGGGTCTGGGCTCACCTGAGCCAACGTGATAAACATTGCTCTTTCCTCCATTTGGGATGTGGAGGAATGAGTGGAACCAAAAAAAACTTTCAAAAAACAAAAAAAGAAAATTGAGAAGAAGGGGCGCTGCTTACTTTTTGTTTAGGTCTGGTATTCTGTCACGTTTTGCTACGGTGTGGGAACACGGAGCGAGAAACGAGGAGACCAGGAGTACACAACCAAGGAATTTATTCATATCGTAGGGAATCATATGTAGCACAAAGAGTTTACATCAACACTACCAGACCCTGGACTAAAGACAGGAATAGGATAATGGGAAAATGGGATCAATCAAAACAAATGGGGGATACCTGGAATGAAATCAATAATCAACATGAGGATGAAAACTGGGTCACAGAGCACATGGGGAACAAAACACAACAAAAACACAGAACAGAGTCTGACAGTAGCATGTGCACAGCCCTGCTGGTAGATAGCGTAACTAAACCATGTGATTTAAAATGCATCTTTCTGCTTTGTCATTCAAAAGTTGCTAAGAATACTAAAATTTCACATTGTACCTTGGTCGTTGACAAATAAAATGTCAGGTAATCCTTTTGTTTGATGAAAACCTTTCATTTAAATTAATAAATATATGCTATGTTATGACTTCTCACACAGTGCACGATCTTGGTCTGAATATGGTCTCTGGAATGCACCTCGTCAGCCAAAGGAGGGCCATGCATGGCAATGATGGCATGACAACAAACAACATAAGACTGACTCCTGGTAGGAGGTCTGTGGCCCAGATCAATCCTGTGATCATGAGCCAAATTTGAAAGTTTTCTAAATAGATTTTTAAAAATTTGTTAGATTATGTCTAATTGATAGTGAACTGCAAGACATATCTAAACTGGTATAAAGAGGTTTATTAAGCCAATTTCCATATTTTGTTGCTTAGTGAACAGTGTGTATGTTATTGGGTTAGTGTTTTACAATTTGGATGTCATGTTTTTTCCCTTTGACCCTCCTATGAATGGAGCTTAGGGGAATTAATAAAAGTGCATGCAATATAATCCCATGTTGAAAGTCCACCCATCCATGTCTTGATACAATATCGTAAGGCAAAATATCTGGCAAAATGTTTGTTGCGTGGCAATAAAATAACTATTATGATTATATACAGTTTTTTTTTATTTTTATTTAATCTGTTGTGTTGAACCATAGACTGTAAAAAAGAACAATGTCATGTACACTGCAATGCAATCCTTTACCTGTAGCTCTTTTGGTAAATATCAAACATTTGCATTTTCTTTATTATTGAGACGGAAAAAAATGTACACCTACAAAAATTAATAGTACAAATATTTTTAAAATTAAGTAGGCTACACTTACATGAAGACTTGTGTCATCAGTGGGCTAGAAAAATTTATTCCATAAGTAAAGTAGTCCCCTCATGGTGGCGGTCATGTTGAGATCACATGACCAGCTGAATACTATTCATTTAATTTCAGTAATCTGCCTATTTTTTAGACACTTTCAGAAAATGTGCAAAGGAAATTTTTATAAGGCCGTCTGTCAAACAAACTGACTGCTTTTAGATTACAATATGATAAACAAGGTTAAGCAAAATGATGAATTTGCATCCAAGGCACTTGTGTAACAAATAAAAGTTAAATATATTATTAGTTCATGATAGTTTCACACACAGATCTAATTACATCAGAAACTGCTTATCTTCTTGTTTTTAAAACAGGTGAAAATTTTCTGTCTGATCTCTTTTGTTTTAAAACCATACACAAGTGGATTCACAAGAGGAGGAAAGATAAAATTGGAAATAGAAAACACTCTGCGTAGGAAAGCGGGAACAAACTCGGATCGATGTGAAATAAGAGGAAAAAGAGTGTTAAACTCTAACAACAGGAAGACGACCAAATGTGTACCACATGTCTGAAGTGCCTTAATCTTTGCATCAGACTGCTTATTAGTAACACAAGTAATTAATATATGAATGTATGTAAATGCAACAACAGAAAGTGAAAGGCCGTGGTAAAAAATGATGCAACTCAACCCAAAGATATTGTTCACCTCTGTGCCGTCACATAAGAGTTTCATTAATGCTGTTTTATAGCAGACTAGATCTGTCATGTGTGTCTGGCAAATCCTGTAAGGTAATAGAAGAGAGAAAACTACAGTTATAAGAAAAAAATTCAAAAGCCACATCCCAGTAATGATTTTCACCAAGTTATTGGTAGTCATAATGGCTCCATATCTCAGCGGGCAGCAGATAGCGATATACCTGTCATAGGCCATAGCAGTAAGAATAAGATAAGATGCTCCGCCATTCAGGTGTGCTAAAAAGCCTTGAAGAAAACATGCAAGATAGGATATTGATCTGTCCTGAGACCATATACTATACAGCAGCTGAGGAAAAAGGCTTGTAGCATTCATTGCGTCATTGATTGGCAGGTTGAGCAACAGTATGTACATTGGTTTGTGAAGATTTCTGTTCATGCAAATTGTAATAATAATTGTGAGATTGCAGAGTAAGATAAACAAGTATGTTGTTAATCCAAATGTGAATGCAGGAAAAATGCTCGTCTCAGGCAGTTCCAGAGAGTGCAAAGTCAAGACCAGTGAGAGGACAGATTCATTTGGATACATGATGAATATTCCTACTATTAACAACCTACACAATCCAGCAACAAGCTGTTAATGCTATCAATATAAACAGAGTAACTATCAAAAATAATAAAAGAAAATCTTGCCAGAACTTATGAGAAGTTGGTGTCCAACATTTATCCATTTCATCCTTTCATTTTGCTATATCCAGCATCATCTTACTTAGACTACAACCTAAAAAAGGAATAAACATTAAACAACAGCAGGCTAAATTTTCCACAATATGAGTTTTTTTTTTTTTTTTTTTTTTTTTTTTTTTGTAAATCTCATTGAATCTCATCAGATTAATAAAGTTAATCTTTCACAGTATAATTTAAATAATTGCTAGTCCTTATTTGCTTAAAACCAGTACACAGGTGTTTTTAAAACAATGTTGTCTATTTGCATAAATTGTCAAGCATAATGTCACCTTAAGTGATCATCCTTCAGCATTGTTAAATGTCACCTGTGGGCAAAAGATTTATACTCATGGAGTTGGGTGGATAAACTCCCATTTGTGTTGCATTAGTCATGGAAATGGGTGTTGTTTTGTAGCATGTGCACAGCCCTGCTGGTAGATATTGTAACTACACCCTACAGAATCTGATTTAAAAAGCATCTTTCTGCTTTGTCATTCGAAAGTTGCTAAGAATACTAAAATATCACATTGTATCTGGGTTGTGAACAAATGAAATGTCAGTTAACACTTTTGGTTGATGAAAATATATTTTTTTAGATTAATAAATATATGCTATGCTATGACTTCCCACACAACAGACTTAGTGTGAATATGGTCTCTGAAATGCACCTCGTCAGCCCAAGGATGGCCACGCAGGGCAATTGCACTATGTGTGACAGCTAACAAAATAAGGCCGACTGCTTGAAGGAGGTGTGTGGCCCAGATCAAACCTGCAATCATGTGGCTCATATCAGGCTTGTGATTATTAGCCACATTTGAAAGCTTTTCAGTAACACTTTACATTAAGGTCCCTTTATAAAGGATTTATAAAGGTGTTAATAAATGACTAATAACTAATTTACAAATGCATTATAAATCATTAATAAACAGTCATAAATGCATGAATAAAAAGGGTTATTTTAATGAAATGCCTGCCAAATAGTGAGCCATTTTTAACTCACATGTTATAAATGCTTAATAAGTATATTTATTAATGCTAATTTCAATCAAAACCAGATGATTTATTTCATGATGCAGCAAAAATTAAATATTATAGCAAGACTAAATGGTGTTGTATTTATGGTTTTCTCATTTATATCTCACTTTTCTTACAGTGTTTCTTACCAGAATCTACTCTGTACCTTACCCATGATTCTCCACAAAAGTTCAGGATGCCTATCCACAGCAATGATTAGAAACTGATATATATATATTAGGGCTGTCAAATGATTAATCACGATTAATCACATCCAAAATAAAAGTTTTGTTTACATAATATATGTGTGTATACTGTGTATATTTATTATGTATATATAAATACACACACATGCATGTATATATTTAAGAAGAATATGTTATGTTTATATATTAAATATATTTATATATAATCTAAAATATAAGAATATAAATATATAAATGTATATACATGTAAATATTTTCTAAATATATAATTTATGTGTGTGTATTTATATATACATAATAAATATACCCTGTACACATACATATATTATGTAAACAAATACTTTTATTTTGGATGTGATTAATCGTGATTAATCATTTGACAGCCCTAATATATATATATATATATATATATATATATATATATATATATATATATATATATATATATATAATATATATATATATATATATATATATATTTTATTAAGATGAAATTATCATCCTGGTTTTTATTTTGAAAAATTATAAAAGCACAACCATGACTTGATGAGATATTAATACTGAACATTTTAATTCCAATATTACCTGTGAACTTTAATGCAATGAAACACTTATTAATGATTTATAAACATTAATACCCGTGAAAGTGCACCTTAATGCAAAGTGAACATTTGTGAACCATTTATTAATGAGTTAAACGTTAATAAAGTCAAAACGTGAACCTTAATGTAAAGGGATCACCTGTGAACCATTTATTAATGAGCTATAAATGTTAGTGACCTGTGAAAGTACACCTTAATGTAAAGTAAACACCTGTGTACCATTTATTATAAAGGTAAGTAACCTGTGAATACAAACCTTTAATGTAAAGTGAACACCTATGAATCATTAATAGGGTGGCCATATGTACCATTTATTGGCCAGGATTTTTATATTGCCTAAAACATCCAAAGTAGATTGACCCATAACATGCAGGTATTTTATATAATCGACCAATCATGGCACGTGAGAAGGTGAGATCTACAGAGAACCATCAAAGCGATGCAAATACGCGCATGTGTTTGTTCGTTCGTTCGAACTGAAGAGTCGCTGTGCATCATGACATCAAAGTACTGCGAGAGCAAGTCTTCTCTCTGTACTGTAGCTCTCGTTAATTTTCATACAACAATCAATCTGCACAGTGCAAACAGTCAAAACCTAGATATTTTAGGAAATATAGAAATCCTGGCAAGGACGTGACCCATGAAAAAAGGCCTGTATGGTCACCCTAAACATTAATGAGTTATAAACGTCGAAGTGAACACCTGTGAGCCATTTATTAATGAGTTATGAACATCATTAACCTTTAAAGTAAAGTGGACACACTAATCTTTCATTAGTTATTAATGCACACACAGAAGAGGTTTTTTTTTCCTTTTTTTGATGTATTTTATTGTTGATGCACTATATAAGTTAACAAAACTACTTGAAACAACATTACTGAAACAACTTAACTCAAATTAAACAATTCAGAAACACAATAAAGTATTCCATCAAATTACAAACCCGATTCCAAAAAGTTGGGACACTGTACAAATTGTGAATTAAAACAGAATGCAATGATGTGGAAGTTTCAAATTTCAATATTTTATGCAGAATACAACATAGATGACATATCAAATGTTTTAAACTGAGAAAATGTATCATTTTTTAAGGGAAAAAGAAGTTGATTTTAAATTTCATTGCATCAACAAATCTCAAAAAAAGTTGGGACAAGGCCATGTTTTCCACTGTGTGGCATCCCCTCTTCTTTTTATAACAGTCTGCAAATGTCTGGGGACTGAGGAGACAAGTTGCTCAAGTTTAGGAATAGGAATGTTGTCCCATTCTTGTCTAGTACAGGCTTCTAGTTGCTCAACTGTCTTAGGTCTTCTTTGTTGCGTCTTCCTCTTTATGATGCGCCAAATGTTTTCTATGGGTGAAAGATCTGGACTGCAGGCTGGCCATTTCAGTACCCGGATCCTTCTTCTACGCAGCCATGATGTTGTAATTGATGCAGTATGTGGTCTGGCATTGTCATGCTGGAAAATGCAAAGTCTTCTCTGAAAGAGACGACGTCTGGATGGGAGCATATATTGTTCTAGAACTTGGATATACCTTTCAGCATTGATGGTGCCTTTCAAGATGTGTAAGCTTCCCACGGCCACACACACTCATGCAACCCCATACCATCAGAGATGCAGGCTTCTGAACTGAGTGCTGATAACAACTTGGGTTGTCCTTATCCTCTTTAGTCCGGATGACATGGGGTCCCAGTTTTCCAAAAAGAACTTCAAATTTTGTTTCGTCTGACCACAGAACAGTTTTCCACTTTGCCACAGTCCATTTTAAATGAGCCTTGGCCCAGAGAAAACGCCTGCGCTTCTGGATTATGTTTAGATATGGTTTCTTTTTTGACCTATAGAAGTTTTAGCCGGCAACGGCGAATGGCACGGTGGATCGTGTTCACTGACAATGTTTTCTGGAAGTATTCCTGAGCCCATGTTGTGATTTCCATTACAGTAGCATTACTGTATGTGATGCAGAGCTGTCTAAGGGCCCAAAGATCACGGGCATCCAGTATGGTTTTCCGGCCTTGACCCTTATGCACAGAGATTGTTCCAGATTCTCTGAATCTTTGGATGATATTATGCACTGTAGTTGATGATAACTTCAAACTCTTTGCAATTTTTCTCTGAGAAACTCCTTTCTGATATTGCTTCACTATTTTTTGCCGCATCATTGGGGGAATTGGTGATCCTCTGCCCATCTTGACTTCTGAGAGACATTGCCACTCTGAGAGGCTCTTTTTATACCCAATCATGTTACCAGTTGACCTAATAAGTTGCAAATTGGTCCTCCAACTGTTTCTTATATGTACATTTAACTCTGGCCTCTTATTGCTACCTGTCCCAACTTTGGAATGTGTAGCTCTCATGAAATCCAAAATAAGCCAATATTTGGCATGACATTTCAAAATGTCTCACGTCAAGGCAGGAAAACCATACTGGATGCCCGTGATCTTCGGGCCCTTAGACGGCACTGCATCACATACAGGAATGCTACTGTAATGGAAATCACAACATGGGCTCAGGAATACTTTCAGAAAACATTGTCGGTGAACACAATCCACCATGCCATTCGCCATTGCTGGCTAAAACATATGCTCCCATCCAGACATCGTCTCTTTCAGGGAAGACCTTGCATTTTCCAACATGACAATGCCAGACCACATACTGCATCAAATACAACATCATGGCTGCGTAGAAGAAGGATCCGGGTACTGAAATGGCCAGCCTGCAGTCTAGATCTTTCACCCAGAGAAAACATTTGGTGCATCATAAAGAGGAAGATGCGACAAAGAAGACCTAAGACAGTTGAGCAACTAGAAGCCTGTATTAGACAAGAATGGGACAACATTTCTATTCCTAAACTTGAGCAACTTGTCTCCTCAGTCCCCAGATGTTTGCAGACTGTTATAAAAAGAAGAGGAGATGCCACACAGTGGAAAACATGGACTTGTCCCAACTTTTTTGAGATGTGTTGATGCCATGAAATTTAAAATCAACTTATTTTTCACTTAAAATTATAAATTTTAAGAAATCTAACGTTGGACAGGTATGTCATGGTGTTCCTCAGGGGTCTGTTCTTGGCCCGATACTTTTAAATATTTACATGCTTCCTTTAGGGCAGATTATTAGAAAGCATGCTTTGGGGTTCCACTTCTATGCTGATGATACTCACATTTATATCAGGACGAAAACTAATATCACAGGTATATCAGCAACCCTTTCTGACTTTCTGCAGGAAATTTAATTATGGATGTACCACAATTTTCTTAAATTGAATGGTACAAAGTTCTTTTAGTTGGTACCCCTGTAGCTGCCTGAAATGGTAGACATTTTAGTTTACACATTGAAAATAATGTAGTATCTCTGTTACCTCAAGTTCGCAACCTTGGTGTAATTTTTGATTCTCATTTGACACTTCAAGCACATATCAAGAGCATTTCAAAATCTGCATTTTTCCATCTAAGGAATATTGCCAGGATTAGGCCTTTTCTTTCATTACCTGATGCAGAAAGTCTTGTCCATGCACTTGTTACCTCTAGGGTTGATTATTATAATGCCCTTTATCTTGGCCTACCTGCAAAGTCTATTAAGCAACTGCAATACATACAGAACTAAGCTGCACGTGTTCTTACACATACTCTTTCTCGTCAGCATATCTCTGGGGTGCTTAGGAACCTGCACTGGCTTCCGGTCCATGCCCGTATTGATTTTAAAACTCTTATTTTAACATATAAATCTGTACATGGAACTGCACCATCATATATATGTGATTTAATTACGATATGCCCTCTCGATCTCTCCGTTCCGCCAACTCTTTCCTCCTTAAACAGCCTTCTTGCAGACTAAAAACGATGGGTGAAAGATCCTTTTCTGTGGTAGCCCCCAGGTTGTGGAATGCACTTCCTTTAACTGTTAGGAATGCCCCAACATTAGCAAGTTTTAAGAAACAGTTAAAAACCCATCTTTTTAAGATGGTGTTTGTGTCTTGATTGGTGACTCTGGATGAATATTGTGCTGGTCATATAATTAGAATATCATGAAAATTTGATTTCACTAATTCTATTCAAAAAGTGAAACTTGTATATTATATTCATTCATTACACAGACTGATATATTTCAAATGTTTATTTCTTTATTTCTTATTCGGCGTGGCATGGAGTCGATCAGTCTATGGCACTGCTCAGGTGTTATGAGAGCCCAGGTTGCTTTGATAGTGGCCTTCAGCTCTTCTGCATTCTTGGGTCTGGCATATCATATCTTTCTCTTTCTCTTAAGGTCAGGCAAGTTTGCTAGCCAATTAAGAACAGGGATACCATTTTCCTTAAACCAGGTACTGGTAGATTTGGCACTGTGTGCAGGTGCCAAGTCCTGTTGCAAAATGAAATCTGCATCTCCATAAAGTTGGTCAGCAGCAGGAAGCATGAAGTGCTCTAAAACTTCCTGGTATACAGGTGCGTTGACCTTGGACCTTAGAAAACACAGTGGACCAACACCAGCAGATGACATGGCACCCCAAACCATCACTGACTGTGGAAACTTTACACTGGACTTCAAGCAACGTGGATTGTGTGCCTCTCTTCTCTTCCTCCAGACTCTGGGACCCTGATTTCCAAAGGAAATGCAAAATTTACTTTCATCAGAGAACATTACTTTGGACCACTCAGCAGCAGTCCAGTTCAAGAGTGGCTTTACACAAGGAATGCGACAGCTGAACCCCATGTCTTGCATACGTCTTTGTGTAGTGGTTCTTAAAGCACTGACTCTAGCTGCAGTCCACTCTTTGTGAACCTCCCCCACATTTTTGAATGGGTTTTGTTTCACAATCCTCTCCAGGGTGCAGTTATCCCTATTGCTTGTACACTTTTTTCTACCACATCTTTTCCTTCCCTTCGCCTCTCTATTAATGTGCTGGGACACAGAGCTCTGTGAACAGCCAGCCTCTTTTGCAATGACCTTTTGTGTCTTGCCCTCCTTGTGCAAGGTGTCAATGGTCGTCTTTTGGAGAACTGTCAAGTCAGCAGTCTTCCCCATGATTGTGTAGCCTACAGAACTAGACTGAGAGACCATTTAAAGGCCTTTGCAGGTGTTTTGAGTTAATTAGCTGATTAGAGTGTGGCACCAGGTGTCTTCAATATTCTTCTAATTTTCTGAGATATTGAATTTGGGATTTTCCTTAGTTGTCAGTTATAATCATCAAAGTTAAAAGAAATAAACATTTGAAATATACCAGTCTGTGTGTAATGAATGAATATAATATACAAGTTTCACTTTTTGAATGGAATTAGTGAAATAAATCAACTTTTTGGTGATATTCTAATTATATGACCAGCACCTGTATTCTACCTCTTGTTGCATTCTTATATTTTTTTATTAATCTTTTTTTTTTTTTTTTTATGTATTTACTTTTGTACTGTACGTGTAGCGCTTTGGGTATAAGAAAAGCACAATATAAATAAAATGTATAATTATTATTATTATTATTATTTTTTTTTTTTTTTTTAAAACACATCCATAAAATGTATAATTATTATTATTATTATTATCATTATCATGGTTATTTATTGTTAAGAAAACAGCTTCATCAATTTGACAATACAAATTTGTTTGCATTGTGAGCATTTGCAGCACATGCTGTCAAACTGATGAAGATGTTTTCTTGATTTGCTGGTGCCTTTTCTATTTAGGTTACTTATTTGTATGGTAATGAATAAATTTTAACTAACAAAGTGATTACACATGTAAACACTTGAAAAATATACTCTGCAGTTTCACCTCAGTTAGCTGACCCTTAAAATTAATAAACACTATATAAGATTATAATTTCGCTTCAGAGCATGTTGTAACAGTGCTAGCAGCATGACTTCTTCTTCTTCTTCGAAAACGTGACTTTACATCGGATGCTCGCTGGTGCCAACTAGAGGCTTTTGCTGGCACAAAGACAACTACAGACAGGCTTTGGCTTTGGCTTTTGGTTTTCAGCTATTAGGGTAGGACAATAAAATAACTATTGTGATTATATACAATTCTTTTATTTAATCTGTCGTGTTGAACATTCTAAACCAATAACGTCATGCACACTGCATTGCAATCCTCTCCTGTATCTCTTTTGTTAAATATCAAACAATTGCTTTTTCTTAATTATTAAGATGGAAAAAGATGTACAACTATAAAATCAAATAGTACAAATATGTTACAAATTAAGCACACTGACTTCATTTTAAGACTTGTTTCATCAGTGGCCTAGAAAAAATATTTCTATAAGGAGGGTTGTCCTATCATGGTGGCTGTCATATTAAGATCACATGACTAGCTGAATACTATTAATTTGATTTCAGTAATCTGCCTATTTGTAAACACTTTCAGAAAATGTGTCTGTGCAAAGGAAATTTTTATAAGGCCGTCTTTCAAACAAACTTACCGCTTCTAAATTACAAAATGATAAACAGGTTAAGCAAAATGGTTAATTTGCATCCAAGGCACTTGTGTAACAGAAAAAAGTTACATTTAATATCAGTTCATGATAATTTCACACACAGATGTACAGAATTACATCAGAAATTGCTTATCTTCTTGATTTTGAAACAGGTGAAAATTTTTTGCCTGATCTCTTTGGTTTTAAAACCATAAACAAGTGGATTCACAAGAGGAGGAAAGACAAAATTGGAAATAGAAACAACTCTGCGTAAGAATCCAGGAACAAACTCAGATCGATGGGCAACACTAGGAAACAGTGTGTTAAACTCTAACAACAGGAAGACGACCAAATGTGTACCACATGTCTGAAGTGCCTTAATCTTTGCATCAGACTGCTTATTAGTAACACAAGTAATTAATATATGAATGTATGTAAATGCCACAGCAGAAAGTGAAAGGCCGTGGTAAAAAATTATGCAACTCAACCCAAAGATATTATTCACCTCTATGCCGTCACATAAGAGTTTCATTAATGCTGTCTTATAGCAGACAAGATCTGTCATATGTGTCTGGCAAATCCTGTAAGGTACCAGAATGGAGAAAACTACAGTTATAAGAATAAAATTTAAAAGCCACATCCCAGTAATGATTTTTACCAAGTTATTGGTAGTCATAATGGCTCCATATCTCAGTGGGCAGCAGATAGCGATATACCTGTCATAGGCCATAGCGGTAAGAATAAGATAAGATGCTCCACCATTCAGGTGTACAAAAAAGCCTTGAAGAAAACATGCAGGATATGATATTGATCTGTCCTGAGACCATATACTATACAGCAGGTGAGGAAAAAGGATTGAAGCATTCATTGCGTCATTGATTGGCAGGTTGAGCAACAGTATGTACATTGGTTTGTGAAGATTTCTGTTCAAACAAATTGTAATAATAATGGTTAGATTGCAGAGTAAGATTAACAAGTAGGTTATTAATCCAAATATGAATGCAGGATAAATGCTCGTCTCAGGCAGTTCCAGAGAGTGCAAAGTCAAGACCAGCGAGAGGACAGATTCATTTGGATACATGATGAATATTCCTACTATTAACGCCCTACACAAACCAGCATAAACAAACTGTTAATGCTATCAATATAAATAAAGAATAATTATAAAAAATAATCCTGCCAGGTAAAAATCCTGCCAGTACTTAAGAGAAGTTGGTGTCCAACATTTATCCATTTCATCCTTTCATTTTGCCATATCCAGCTTCATCTTACTTTGGCTACAACCTAAAATAGGAATAATCATTAAAAAACAGCAGGCAAACTTGGCCACAATATGATCCCGCCACCCCCAACCGTAAATTTCACATCTCATCAGATTAATAAGGCACATCTTTAACTGTACAATTTAAATAATTGTTAGTCCCCATTTGCTTAAATCCAATACAGTTGTTGAGATTTGAAATAATGTGGTTTATTTGAACAAACTGTCATGCATAATGTCACCTTAAGCGATCATCCTTCAGCACTGTTAAATGTCACCTGTGTGCAAAAGTTTTATACACATGTAGTTGGGTGGATAAACTCCCATTTGTGTTGGATTAGTCATGGGAACAGGTGTTGTTTTATAGCATGTGCACAACCCAGCTGGTAAATAGTGTAACTACACCATTTAAAAAAGCATCTCTTTGCTTTGTCACTCAAAAGTTGCTAAAATACTAAAATATCACATTGTACAAATAAAATGTAAGTTAACCCTTTTGCTTGATGAAAATATTTCATTTAGATTAATAAATATATGCTATGCTATGATGTCCCACACAGCAGACAATCTTAGTGTGAATATGGTCTCTGAAATGCACCTCGTCAGCCAAAGGTGGGCCATGCTGGCAGTTGCACTATGTGTGACAGCTAACAACATAAGACCGACTGCTGGAAGGAGGTGTGTGGCCCAGATCAAACCTGCGAGCATGTGGCTCATATAAGGCTTGTGATTATTAGCCACATTAGAAAGGTTTTCTAAATAAATTTTTAAGGATTACTATTTAATTACATTTAATAGACATTCAAGTTCAAGACTTTTCTAAATTGATATAATGAGGTTTTCCTTAAGTCATTTTCCCATCATATCCATATTTGTTACATATTAAATGTGTATATTTTTGGGTTGATGTTTTACTATTTGGATGTTGTTTTTCCCCTTTCAACCTCCTATGCATGGAGCTTTTGGGAATAAGTAAAAGTGCGTGCAATACAATCCCCTGCTGAAATTCCACCCGTCCGTGTCTTGTCCCTTCATGGTGGTGGTCATGTTGAGATCACATGACCTGGAGAATGCTATTCATTTCATTTCAGTATAATCTGACTATTTTTAGACACTTTCAGAAAATGTATCTGTGCAAAGGGAATACTTTGACTGCTTCGATCTAGATTACAATATGATAAACAGGTTAAGCTTTAAAATGGAGAAATGGCATCCCCACACACTTAGCAGAAAATAAAGTTACATATAATACACGATAATTTCACACACAGATCTGATTACATTAGAAACTGCTTATCTTCTTGTTTTTAAAATAGGTAAAAATTTTCTGTCTGATCTCTTTTGTTTTAAAACCATACACAAGTGGATTCACAAGAGGAGGAAAGATAAAATTGGAAATAGAAAACACTCTGCGTAGGAAACCAGGAACAAACTCAGACCGATGTGCAAGAATAGGAAAAAGTGTGTTAAACTCTAACAACAGGAAGACGACCAAATGTGTACCACATGTCTGAAGTGCCTTAATCTTTGCATCAGACTGCTTATTAGTAACACAAGTGATTAATATATGAATATATGTAAATACAACAACAAAAAGCGCAAGACCATGGTAAAAAACTATACAAAACAACCCAAATATATTGTTCACTTCTATGCCGTCACATAAGAGTTTCATTAATGTAGCCTTATAGCAGACTAGATCTGTCATGTGTGTCTGGCAAATCCTGTAAGGTACCAGAATGGAGAAAACTACAGTTATAAGAATAAAATTTAAAAGCCACATCCCAGTTATGATTTTCACCAAGTTATTGGTAGTCATAATGGCTCCATATCTCAGTGGGCAGCAGATAGCGATATACCTGTCATAGGCCATAGCGGTAAGAATAACATACGATGCGCCACCATAAAGATGTACAAAAAATCCTTGAAGCAAACAAGCAGAATAGGATATTGATCTGTCCTGAGACCATATACTATACAGCAGCTGAGGAAATAGGCTTGTAGCACCCATTGCATCATTGATTTCCAGGTTGAGCAACAGTATGTACATTGGTTTGTGAAGATTTCTGTTCATGCAAATGGTGACGACAACTGTTAAATTGCAGAGTAAGATGAACAAGTATGTTATTAATCCAAATATGAATGTAGGATAAATGCTTATCTCAGGCAGTTCCAAAGAGTGTAATGTCAGGACCAGTGAGAGGACAGATCCATTTGGATACATGGTTAATATTCTTATTATATCTGTGGCCTACACAAACAAACATAAAAAAGCTAATAATGCTTGATTGCAATGTCAATCTAAATAAAGAATATGAATAATAGGATAAAATCTAAAGTTATGTTGGTGTATGAAATAGATCTTTGTCATCCTTTCATTTTGCCAGTATCCAGTATCCAGCAACATCTTTCTTACAACCTGAAAAAAGCATCAAACATTTAAGAACGTACTTTCAATCTCAACACATACAATAAAACTTCATTAAAGAAAGAAAACTGTAACATTTTTACAGCAGCAGATTAATAAAGTAGATTACTGTATAAGTTAAATGATAATGTTTAGTTCTCATTAAAAGTGCTTCAGCCAATAAGCTGAGATTTGTAATAATGTAACCTATCTGCAAAAACTTTCAATTCATAATAGTATGTAGATCAAGTCACTCTGTGTTCACAGGAATACCAGTTGTTCAGTTTTTTTTCTTTTTTTTAGAGATTTAAAGCAGCATATGTAGTATTCAGTCACCTTAAGTGATCATCCTTCAGCACTGTTGAATGTCACCTGTGGGCTAATGATTTATACTCAAGGAGTTGGGTGGAAAAACTCCTGTTTGCATTGGATTAGTCATGGAAATAGGTGTTGTTTTGTAGCATGTGCACAGCCCTGCTGGTAGATATTGTAACTACACCATCTGATTTAAAGGCATCTTTCTGCTTTGTCATTCAAAAGTTGCTAAAAATACTAAAATATTACATTGTACCTGGGTTGACAGTTGGTAGGATGTGTGTGGTTCCTTTCAGGCTTGTGATCATGAGCCACATTTGACAGTTTTTCTAATTAGATTTATTTATTTTTTAAATATCACTTGTTTTATGTAAAATTGATAATCAGATGCAAGGTTTTTCTTTTTCTTTTGCATGAGGTTTTCTTAAACCATTTTCCCCATCATATCCATATTTGTTAAATATTGAAAGTGCATGGTATTGGGTTATTGTTTCACAATTTGGATGTCTTGTTTCTTTCCCTTTCACCCTAAAATAGAAATCACACAAGGCCTACTAAATACACTGAGCTTCTGGCTTAGCGACACAATAAACAAATTCATTAACTACTAATCTGCTGGTCTGTCTGAGGGAATAAAATTAACATATAAGCATAATTAACAAAGAACTGATTGTATAATCCAGACAAGTATATTTCACACTGAAATTACTAACTTCTGATGGTGCAGTAATACTTTTCTTTCCCATCCCCTCCTCATCAGACTCATGTGAGTTGCCAGATTGAGAACATGCAACAGGAAATAGTGCAATTGACAATGGAAGGCCTATACTGTTGAAGGCTGTCATTTATGAGGTCACATGCATGTAGCAGATTAATAGCTTCTGCTAATTAATTGATTTGAGATTTCCATGATGCATGATCTGTTTAGCCACAGGTTGAGAGATGTAGTTAAAACCATTGTAGTTTGCAATGCTGTTTGCGAATGTTCATTGGAACTTTGGTTTTGGGAAACACAGAATCATTGTACTATGTTAGTAACAGTGGATCTTGTGACCCTAGTTGGTTAGGAATGCTTTTGAAAAACACCCCACAGGAAATTGAAGTTGATGTAAAGAGTAGGGGTTGGTATCACGAGGTATATACTGTACCTGTCGTTAATTTAGCCATAACGGTAAGAGTAAGATTAGATGCACCGCCATAAAGATGTACAAAAAAGCCTTGAAGACAACATGCAGGATAGGATATTGATCTGTCCTGAGACCATATACTATATAGCAGCTGAGAAAAAAGACTAGCAGCACTCATTGCATCATTGATAGGCAGGTTAAGCAACAGTATGTACATTGGTTTGTGAAGATTTTTGTTCCAGCAAATTGTAATAATAACTGTTAGATTGCAGCATAAGATTAACAAGTAGCCTATTGTGGCGGGAGGAGCAAAGGACAAACACAGTGGGTGTGGAGTCAGATTCATTCGATTCTTAGCGTTTTAAATCGATTACTGTCTGAAATCGTAGATTCACGATTCATAAATCATGTTTTAAGATCGATGCATATGCAGGGTTTGTAATCGATACATCGATAAAACGAGTGAATTGTTACACCCCTAATGGTAACTGTCAACAACAACTTGTATCTTAAATCAGATACATATGTAGCTAATATAAATGTGTGAGATAATTATATAGCAAATCAAAAGTTTAATATATCATTTGATAAAATAATTAATTTAAAATATGATATGATATTTACTGTAATTTCTTACATAAGCATCAGTTTACGGTTTATTATACACTGTTTGTCTTTCTTTTAAAACAGCTGACAATTTTCTGTCTAATTTCCTTGGTTTTAAACCCATGAATAAATGGATTCACAATGGGAGGAAACACAAGAATAGATATAGAAAACACACGGTGTAGGTGAGCTGGAGCATTTTGGAGCATAATGATCTTTGCTGGAAGATTGGAAAAGTTTTCAGTGTCTCTGAATTGCAATACCATGGTCTTCATCTTCAGGTCATACAAGATGTAGATGAGTTTGTTTCTTCATTTAAACAAATTTAGAGGAATTTAGCATTACATCGTTTGCTCAGTGAAGGGGTGCCGTCAGAATGACAGTTCAAACAGCTGATAAAAACATCACAATAATCTCCAGTCCATCAGTTGATATACTTGTGAATCAAAAAAGCTGTGTTTGTAATAAACGCATCAAGACATTTTTTTATTTCAAATTTTAAACATATTGCTTTCTCACTGAAAATGTCATCTTGTCTGAATCAGGAGAAAAATATGCACAGAAAAAAAAGAGAGGCAAAAACAGTTTGCACAAATATTTCATGGATATAATTTTTTTTGTTTGGATTAAAGACTTGTTTTGACCAGAAGCAACAATTAGAAGTAAAAAAAACAACAACAACAAGAACAAACAAACATAAAAGAATTTTGAAGGATTTACTGTAGTTCTTACAAACACACAGTTTTTCACTTCACAAGACATTAATTGTTGTCATGCGGATCATTGATATGTTTTCTTGAACTGTTTGGACTCTCATTCTGACGGCACCCATTCACAGTAGATTTTCATTTTTTGAGTCAACTATTCCTTTAATATTAAATGGAAAATGTAATGAAAGAGTCCATTCTTTTATTACAGTGTTTACATTTGTTTACTGGTTTTGAAGATGACAAACTTCACTTTGCTCAAAGATCTTGCTGACTTTGCTTTCTGATAATTACATGCTCTAGAGAGAGAAATCAAGTATGTGCAAGAGGGTGTAAGGACATCTTGTGCATGGACACAGTTTGGCTGTATTTATGCAAATGACTAGCCAATGCTCACACATGCAACTTTTTTCTCCACACATAAATACAAAAATTGGTCAAAATTATTTGTGAATGAAGATCAGTATGAGAATGAATGTTTATGTAAAACATTGTTATTATGTTTGTGAACAAGTACTTTTCTTTTATTTCCATCAGACTGCAATTGCTAAGCCTTTGGAAATGACCTTCCTTTTTAAATGTATATAAAAATTGTAATATGAAATATTTCAAATAAAAAATTCAAATATATAGAAATATAGAAATTTTATAGTTTTATATAAACATTTTTAAACATCTGTAAAGAAGCATTACAGAACTTTGTTGTCAGAGTTGCTACTGACTAGAGATCAATAAAACCGAATATACAGTGATTAAAAACAGTAACCCACATATGTGAAAGAGGAAGAAAGTATTATTAATAATATTAAACTTTTTGTCATTTTCACCCATGAATCTGTTTTCATGTACATAAAAACAGTAAAGACTAGCTAATAATGTTCATTTACTTTATTATAAATATGATTTTTATTTTAATTAAGATAGGACATAGCTGGTCAGCAAATTAATGAAATTAGCTTAATTATATTCTAAAAAAAATAATGCTAACAAAAAAACGTTTATCAGCTATAGTTTTAAGACATTTAAAAATGTTTATTTTGTACTAATCTTGTACTAATTTGCACTAATTTTGTAATAATCATAATCATAATAATACATATCAAATATGGTTTATTATGTCATTTTGCTTTAAACGAACATCTTCAGACACTATGTATCTTACTCTTGAAACAGGTGAGAATTTTCTGTCTGATCTCTTTATTTTTAAAACCATACACAAGTGGATTGACAAGAGGAGGAAACACAAAAACTGTTATGGAAAACATCCTGCGTATGTAAGCTGGAACACTTTCAGACCGATGTGCAACGAGGGGAAAAAGAGTGTTGAACTCCAAGAACAGGAAGACCACTAAATGAGTGCCACATGTCTGAAGTGCCTTATTCTTTGCATCAGACTGCTTATTAGTAACACAGGTGATTAATATATGAATGTATGTAAATGCCACAACAGAAAATGCAAGGATGTGGTACAAAACCAGGGTAAACAATCCATAGATGTTATTCACTTTCGTATCTTCACACATGAGTTTCATTATAGATGGATTATAACAGATGAGATCTGTCATGTGTGTCTGGCAAATCTTGTAATTCAGAAAAAGAGAGAAAAGAACAATTATGACAGCAAAATTAAAAAGCCACATCCCTGATATGATTTTCACCAAGTTATTGGTATTCATAATAGCCATATCTCAGCGGGGAGCAGATAGCGATATACCTGTCAAAGGCCATAGCAGTAAGAATAACATAGGATGCACCACCATACAAGTGTACAATAAAGCCTTGAAGCAAACATGCAGGGTAGGATATTGATGTGTCCTGAGACAATATATTATACAGCAGCTGAGAAAAAAGGTTTGTAGCACCCATTGCATCATTGATAGGCATGTTAAGCAACAGTATGTACATTGGTTTGTGAAGATTTCTGTTCAAACAAATGGTGACAACAATTGTTACATTGCAAAGTAAGATGAACAAGTAAGTTGTTAATCCAAATATGAATGCAGGATAAATGCTTGTCTCAGGCAGTTCCAAAGAGTGTAATGTCAGGACCAGTGAGAGGACAGATCCATTTGGATACATGTTTAATTTTAATTGTTAATGGCCTGTTTAAAAAAAAAAAAATGTAACAGGTGTATAAAAGTTGAATATAGAATAATTTACAATTTCAGTATAAATAAACAAAAATTAATAAATAAGATAAAATCTAAATCTCACCAAACTGTTGAATCTATGTTGCGGTCCAAACTTGAGCTGTCATTTTTTCATTTTGCCTTGTTGCATCTCATACAACCTGATAAATTCAGCAGTATGTTTACCTACAGCACATCTGCTTATCCACAACATATTCAATAAGATAAAATGATGATTTATCTTACTTCAGTGGTGTAGGAAAGCACTTTGTTGTTGTCATCTCATTTATACTTGAGCTGTTTACTATAGGAATGGATTATGTTATTTAGCATGCGCACTTTAGATTCTAATCAAGTGACATTCTCTACAGAGCAATTTTTCACATGAGTCAGAAGTCTTAATATACTGCCCTCTATATTGCCCCTTGAGATATAGTGCAGTTATATGTCCAAATAATGTATTAAATATTTTCAAATGCATAATTTTAAATAATTAAATCAGTTTTATTTTTTACTTTCTTGATTTGGTTTTGCTAGACGCATTATTTGCACCTATAATGATCAAGCATTTTAATATTTATACCGAATTAATAACTATATATGCAGTAACACATCTCTGATTTGATAATTTTTTTTTTGTGGTGTCTTTCAGCTGTTCAGCTGTTAACTTATAGTCAACTTATTTTATAGTTAAATTATTTTTTTAAAAATCAGTCACTCAAACTCGGCAAACACTTCAGGTGTCATCATGGCTGGATTAACTCTCTTGTGCCAAATTTACACTGCAGAGGTGGCACAGAAACACTTCTGAAGTAACATTTAGGTAACTTTAGTTTACACAACCTGTTTAATGCTGCTTGGAGGAGGCATGAATGCATTTACACAACAACCTTTATAGCACTTTGATACTAGGGGCTGAGGTTTGTCAGAGCAGGCGTAATTTAGTCTGGCTAAATAATGTTTTGATTATTATTATTATTATTATTTACTAAACAAAAAAAAAGAATTAATATTAATAAACTCGATAACATGGTAACTTCAAGTAAACAGTATATATCTTCCAGATGAACATGCACATCAAATGGTAGGAAACACAAGAATAGATATAGAAAACACCCGGTGTAGGTGAGCTGGAACATTTTGGAGCATAATGATCTTTGCTGGAGGATTGGAAAAGTTTTCAGTGTCTCTGAATTGCAATACCAATGGTCTGGGTTAACTTCTTTTGGAAAACTTTTGAGAAGAAATCAAATATAGCCGCCCAAAAATTAAACAGTTTAGGACAAAACCAAAACATGTGTGACAGGAACCTCTCTTTTGTTTTACATCTGTCACAAATTGGAGAAACAAAATCGTATATTTTACTCAGTTTAGTTCTGGAGTAATATAATCTGTGCACCACTTTAAATTTTATTAGCCTATGTCTTAAATTTATTGAGCAATCTTGAATCTTCCTAAGACTTTCATTCTAAGTTTCAGCAGATATTTCTTCATCAAAATCCTTGGCCCAGGCTTCTTTTATATGCTCTGTGTTCACACAGCATGAAATCAAATGCCTAGAGTTTTGGATTTAACAAAAAACATTGGTCAAATGCGTTAGTGTTTGGCTTGTTAATAAATTGTGGAATGACTGTTTATGCTGACATATTGATTTAAATTGTGATATGTATTGCAATTAACATCCCAAATATACAGCAAAATCTGACTGTTAAAAAGCAACAGTCAAAATACAAATTAAAATTAGCTGAAAATGCACTCATCTTTAGGTCATACAAGATGTAGATGAGGTTTTTTTTCATTTAAACAAATTTAGAGAAATTTAGCATTACATCATTTGCTCAGTGAAGGGGTGCCGTCAGAATGAGAGTTCAAACAGCTGATAAAAACATCACAATAATCTCCAGTCCATCAGTTGATATACTTGTGAATCAGAAAAGCTGTGTGTTTGTAATAAACGCATCAAGACATTTTTTATTTCAAATTTTAAACATATTTCTTTCTCACTGAAAAGGTCATCTTGTCTGAATCAGGAGAAAAATATGCACAGTAAAAAAAAGAGAGGCAAAAACAGTTTGCACAAATATTTCATGGATTTTTATATGAGAGGTCAACAGGGGATACAATTATTTTGTTTGGATTAAAGACTTGTTTTGGCCAGAAGCAACAATTTGAATTAAAATAAAACAAAACAAAAACAAACAAACAAAAAAAGAATCTTGAAGGATTTATTTCTTACAAACATACAGTTTTTCACTTCACAAGACATTAATTGTTGTCATGCGGATCATTGATATGTTTTCTTGAACTGTTTGGACTCTCATTCTGATGGCACCCATTCACTGCAGATTTTCATTTTTTGAGTCAACTTTTCCTTTTATATTAAATGGAAAATGTAATGAAAGAGTCCATACTTTATTACAGTGTTTACATTTGTTTACTGGTTTTGAAAATGACACACTTCGCATTGCTCAAAGATCTTGCTGACTTTGCTCTCTGATAAGTACATGCTCTTGAGAGAGAAATCAAGTATGTGCAAGAGGGTGTAAGGACATCTCGTGCATGGACACAGTTTGGCTGTATTTATGCAAATGACTAGCCAGTGCTCACATATGCAACTTTTTTCTCCACACATAAATACACAAACTGGTCAAAATTATTTGTGAATGAGGATCAGTATGAGAATGAATGTTTATGTAAAACATTGTTATTATGTTTGTGAACAAATACTTTTCTTTTATTTTCATCAGACTGCAATTGCTAAGCCTTTGGAAATTACCTTCCTTTTTAAATGTATATAAAAATTGTAATATGAAATATTTCAAATAAAAAAATCTAATATATAGAAAATGTAGTCATATTACATAATATATGATTATTTATGTAATTTTACACTTTTATATAAACATTTTTAAACATCTGTAAAAAAGCATTACAGAAGTGGATTGGTGATGACTACCTTTGTTGTCAGAGTTGCTACTGACTACAATAAAACTGAATATACAGTGATTAAAAACAGTAACCCACATATGTGAAAGAGGAAGAAAGTATTATTAATAATATTAAACTTTTTGTCATTTTCACCCATGAATCTGTTTTCATTTACATAAAACAGTAAAGACTAGCTAATAATGTTTGTTTACTTTATTATAAATAGGATTTTTATTTTAATTAAGATAGGACATAGCTGGTCAGCAGATTAATGAAATTAGCTTAATTATATTCTAAAAAAATAATGCTAATAAAAAACGTTTATCAACTATAGTTTTAAGACATTTAAAAATGTTTAATTTGTACTACAGACACTGGATAAATAAAAATGAATAGTACAGTGAAAAAAAAAACAATTACTGTCTATGAGGAAGAAATGCCAAAGTATAATAATAATAATCATAATCATAATAATAAATATCAAATATGGTTTATTATGTCATTTTGCTTTAAACGAACATCTTCAGACACTATGTATCTTACTCTTGAAACAGGTGAGAATTTTCTGTCTGATCTCTTTATTTTTAAAACCATACACAAGTGGATTGACAAGAGGAGGAAAACACAAAAAACTGTTATGGAAAACATCCTGCGTATGTAAGCTGGAACACTTTCAGACCGATGTGCAACGAGGGGAAAAAGAGTGTTGAACTCCAAGAACAGGAAGACCACTAAATGAGTGCCACATGTCTGAAGTGCCTTATTCTTTGCATCAGATTGCTTATTAGTAACACAGGTGATTAATATATGAATGTATGTAAATGCCACAACAGAAAATGCAAGGATGTGGTACAAAACAAGGGTAAACAATCCATAGATGTTATTCACTTTTGTGTCTTCACACATGAGCTTCATTATAGATGGATTATAACAGATGAGATCTGTCATGTGTGTCTGGCAAATCTTGTAATTCAGAAAAAGAGAGAAAAGAACAGTTTTGACAGCAATATTAAAAAGCCACATCCCAGATATGATTTTCACCAAGTTATTGGTATTCATAATAGCTCCATATCTCAGCGGGGAGCAGATAGCGATATACCTGTCAAATGCCATAGCAGTAAGAATAACATAGGATGCGCCACCATATATGTGTACAATAAAGCCTTGAAGCAAACATGCAGGGTAGGATATTGATGTGTCCTGAGACAATATACTATAAAGCAGCTGAGAAAAAAGGTTTGTAGCACCCATTACATCATTGATAGGCATGTTAAGCAACAGTATGTACATTGGTTTGTGAAGATTTCTGTTCAAGCAAATGGTGACAACAATTGTTAGATTGCAGAGTAAGATGAACAAGTAAATTGTTAATCCAAATATGAATGCAGGATAAATGCTTGTCTCAGGCAGTTCTAAAGAGTGTAATGTCAGGACCACTGAAAGGACGGATCCATTTGGATACATGGTTAATGTTAATTGTTAATGGCCTGTTTAAAAAAAATGTAACAGGTGTATAAAAGATAAATATAGAATAATTTACAATTTCGGTATAAATAAACAAAAATTAATAAATAAGATAAAATCTAAATCTCACCAAACTGTTGAATCTTTGTTGTGGTCCAAACTTGAGCTGTCATTTTTTCATTTTGCCTTGTTGCATCTCATACAACCTGATAAATTCAGCAGTATGTTTACCTACAGCACATCTGCTTATCCACAACATATTCAATAAGATAAAATGATGATTTATCTTACTTCAGTGGTGTAGGAAAGCACTTTGTTGTTGTCATCTGATTTATACTTGTGCTGTTTATTATAGGAATGGATTATGTTATTTAGCATGCACACTTTAGATTCTAATCAGGTGACATTCTCTACAGAGCAATTTTTCACATGAGTCAGAAGTCTTAATATACTGCCCTCTGTATTGCCCCTTGAGATATAGTGCAGTTATATGTTCAAATAATTTATTAAATATTTTCATATGCATAATTTTAAATAATTAAATCAGTTTTATTTTTTACTTTCTTGATTTGGTTTTGCTAGACGCATTATAATGCACCTATAATGATCAAGCATTTTTATATTTATACCAAATTAATAACTATATATGCAGTAACACATCTCTGATTTGATTTTTTTTTTTTTTTGGTGTCTTTCAGCTGTTCAGCTGTTAACTTATAGTCAACTTATTTTATAGTTAAATTATTTTTCAAAAAATCAGTCACTCAAACTCGGCATACACTTCAGGTGTCATAATGGCTGGATTAACTCTCTTGTGCCAAATTTACACTGCAGAGGTGGCACAGAAACACTTCTGAAGTAACATTTAGGTAACTTTAGTTTACACAACCTGTTTAATGCTGCTTGGAGGAGGCATGAATGCATTTACACAACAACCTTTATAGCACTTTGATACTAGGGGCTGAGGTTTGTCAGAGCAGGCGTAATTTAGTCTGGCTAAATAATGTTTTGAATATTATTATTATTATTATTTACTAAACAAAAAAAAAGAATTAATATTAATAAACTCGATAACATGGTAACTTCAAGTAAACAGTATATATCTTCCAGATGAACATGCACATCAAATGGTAGGAAACACAAGAATAGATATAGAAAACACCCGGTGTAGGTGAGCTGGAACATTTTGGAGCATAATGATCTTTGCTGGAGGATTGGAAAAGTTTTCAGTGTCTCTGAATTGCAATACCATGGTCTGGATTAACTTCTTTTGGAAAACTTTTGAGAAGAAATCAAATATAGCCGCCCAAAAATTAAACAGTTTAGGACAAAACCAAAACATGTGTGACAGGGACCTGTCTTTTGTTTTACATCTGTCACAAATTGGAGAAACAAAATCGTATATTTTACTCAGTTTAGTTTTGGAGTAATATAATCTGTGCACCACTTTAAATTTTATTAGCCTATGTCTTAAATTTATTTTTTCATTTTGCTTTGTTGCATCTCATACAACCTGGAAAACTCAGCAGTATGTTTACCTACAGCACATCTGCTTATCCACAACATATTCAATAAGATAAAATGATGATTTATCTTACTTCAGTGGTGTAGGAAAACTCGTTGTTGTTGTCATCTCATTTATACTTGAGCTGTTTACTATAGGAATGGATTATGTTATTTTGCATGCGCACTTTAGATTCTAATCAAGTGACATTCTCTACAGAGCAATTTTTTCACATGAGTCAGAAGTCTTAATATACTGCCCTCTATATTGCCCCTTGAGATATAGTGCAGTTCTACGTCCAAATAATGTATTAAATATTTTCAAATGCATAATTTTAAATAATTAAGTCAGTTTTATTTTTTACTTTCTTGATTTGGTTTTGCTAGATGCATTATTTGCACCGATAATGATTAAGCATTTTTATATTTATACCAAATGAACTATATATGCAGTAACACATCTCTGATTTGATTAATTTTTTTTTTTCAGCTGTTCAGCTGTTAGTTAACTTATAGTCAACTTATTTTATAGTTAAATTATTTTTCAAAAAATTAGTCACTGAAACTCAGCAAACACTGCAGGTGTCATCATGGCTGGATTAACTCTCTTGTGCCAAATTTACACTGCAGAGGTGGCACAGAACACTTCTGAAGTAACATTTAGACTTTAGTTTTCACAACCTGTTTAATGCTGCTCGGAGGAGGCATGAATGCATTTACACAACAACCTTTATAGCACTTTGATACTAGGGACTGAGGTTTGTCAGAGCAGGCATAATTTAGTCTTGCTTAATAATGTTTTGATTATTATTATTATTTACTTACGGAGCCCCGCACATGACATGCAAGAAAAAATGAATAAATTGTGCGCACGATTTACTAATTCGTTCCCTTGATTTACTATTACTATGTACTAAAACGTGCACACGATTACTATTGCGTTCCCTTGATTTACTATTGCGTTCCCTCGATTTGCTATATTGTGCGCACGGTTTAGCAAATTGAGGGAACGAATTAGTAAATTGTGCGCACAATTTATAAATCGAGTGAACGAAATAGTAAATCGAGGGAATGCAATAGTAATCATGTGCAGGTAACCAGGTAAGCCGGAGCTCCATCAACATCCAGTGGTGGGGAGAGGTCCCTCTCCTCGGTGGCAGGACCGGAAGCTGTGTGAGCAGGTTTCAACAGGGATGCATGAAATGAAGGAGAAATACGGTAATGAGCTGGAAGCTCTACCTGTATATTACTGGATTAATTTGTTTTATTATACGAAATGGGCCTACATACCGTGGACTGAGTTTTTTGCTGGGTAGTCACAACTGTAGATCTCGAGTTGATAACCATACTCTCTGACCCGGTTGATAGTTTGGATGGGGACGTCTCCTGCAATCTGCTTGGATTTTCTGAGCTCTGATTGCCTTCTGTAGCCTCACATGAGCGCTGTCCCAAACCCTTTCGCTTCTTCTAACCCAGTCATCCACCGCCGGAACTTTGGAAGATTCACCCAACCAAGGGAACATGGGGGGTTGATATCATAAAACACACTTGAAGGGGGTGAGTCCTGTAGATGAGTGAGTAATGAGTTTCTTGCATATTCTGCCCAGGGTAGGAATTCATTCCAGCGTTCTTGGTCTTGACTACAGTAGGATCTAAGATAACGCCCAGGTTCTTGGTTTACTTGCTCCACCTGTCCATTAGCTTGAGGATGATACCCTGATGTTAAGCTTACATTAATGTCTAATTGTTTGTAAAAAAGCTTGCCATACTCGAGATGTGAATTGTGGTCCCCTATCTGAAACGATATCCTCTGGTATGCCATAGACTCGAAAAACATGTTCAAATAAAGCTTGTGCTGTCTCCATAGCTGTGGGTAATCCTTTTGACTGATGGAGGTAGAATTGGTCCTTGGCACCAAGAAGTTTCCTCTGACTCTTATCTTAGTGAAAACGTGTTGGCTTTACCATTCTTACTTCCTGGGCGATACGTGACTGTAAATTGAAATCTGGTGAAGAATAATGACCACAGAGCCTGTCTTGGGTTCAAACGTTTAGCACTCTTGATATACTCCAATTTTTTGTGATCTGTAATCACCTGTAATGGATGAGGTGCTCCCTCCATCCAGTGTCTCCACTCTGACAGCGCTTCCTTGATGGAAAGTAGTTCCTTGTTTCCTACATCATAGTTTTTCTCTGCTGTGGTTAGTTTTCTGGAAAAGAAAGCTCATGGAAAAACTTTACCAGGGTTTCCTTGTCTCTGGGATAGAACTGCTCTGATGCCGACATCAGAGCTTCCACTATACTTCCACTATGAATGGTAGGTCAGGGTTTGGGTTTCAGAATTGGAGCAGTGGTAAAGCTGGTCCTCAGAGTATCAAATGCTGTCTGGGCAGGCGGTGTCCACAATAGTTTCCTTGGTTTTCCTTTAAGCAAAGCGGTGAGTGGTGCAGCAATAGTACTGTAGTTTATGATGAATCTCCTGTAAAAGTTAGCAAATCCTAAGAATCTCTGTAATTCCTTTATTGTAGCTGGATGTGGCCACTCTGTAACTGCCTCAACCTTCTTTGTGTCCATCTCCACTCCATGATGACTGATCTTATAGCCTAGAAAAGTTGTATTTGAGACATGAAATTCACATGTTTCTGCCTTAACATATAAATGGTTTGCCAGTAAATGAGACAGAACATCTTTCACATGTTGGATATTTTGTTCACGTGTCTTTGAATATATTAGAATGTCATCAATGTAGGTGATAATGTGGTGGTTTAGAATGTCCCGAAAGATCTCATTGATAAATGATTAAAACACAGACAGTGATTTGGATAGGCCGTACAGCATCACCGAGTATTCATAGTGCCCCCTGGTGGTGATAAATGCTGTCTTCCATTCATCACCTTCTCTGATCCTGATTAAATTATAGGCACTTCGTAAATCAAGCTTAGTAAAAATTGTGGCTTCACATAATTGTTCTAAGGCTGAGGGAACTAATGGGAGTGGGTACCTCTGGGTACCTTGATAGTGACTGAGTTGAGACCATGATAGTCAATACAGGGGCGGAGGCCTCCATCCTTTTTTTCCACAAAGAAAAATCCAGATGCTGCTGGTGATGTGGATGGGCGGATAAAACCCGACTCCAGAGACTCTTTAATGTACTGTTCCATGGCGTGCTTTTCAGGTATAGTTAATGGGTATACCTTGCTTGTGGGAGCTGCAGTGTTAGGTAATAAGTCTATGTCACAGTCCCAAGGGCGGTGTGGAGGTTACATAGCAGCTTTAGTTTTACTGAAGACTTCCTGGAATTCGATGTACTCTGTGGGAATATTAACTGGTTCGTTATTTTCTGGACTTTCAATACTCGTGGTTAGACATGGAAGTTGTGTATGACCTTGTAGGCAATGATTGTGACAATATGGTGACCATTTGGTAAGTTCCCTGGAACACCAAGAAATCTGTGGGTCGTGGATGGTTAGCCAGGGATTTCCTAGTATTACTGGATGCTGGGGTGTAGTTGTAACATAAAACGAGAGGGTTTCTGAATGGAACAGACCAATCTTGACTGTAATAGGGATGGTTTGATGAGTGATACCTTTGCCAATGGGTTGACTGTTGATGGCGGTGATGTTAATTGGTGGTATGCAAGGAATTACAGGGATGTTGAGTTTAGCCACCAATTCATGATGAATTAGATTCAATGCAGATCCTGAGTCAATTAACGCTGAAACACATTGTACATAAGTTGCTTAAGTGAGGGTCATAAAGAGAGTAATGCACTTGGTGAGTAGATTACTTGAATGTACACTCACTTTAGATTGTGTGGGCTTGTTGGGGCAGCAACGGCATTGGTGAACTGGTTGACCACAGTAAAAACATGTCTCTGTACACGTCGTCATTCATGTTCCTCAATGGAGATTTTGGTAAGACATATTTGCATGAGTTCGACAGGTTCCGGGCAACTAGCATTCGAGGCAGACATTGAAGTTGTTGGTGGACAGGTGGGATTATTACGTATCAGATTATCAATATGGATACCGGTGGTTATCAGTTGTTGTAAATCCATATCCATGTCCTTACAAGCAATCTCAGACTGTAATTTGGGATGAAGACCTCGCTTAAAAGATCGGTTTTAGTGTGGTTTCATTCCAGCCACTTTGCACTGCTATGGTGCAAAAAAAGACTGCATACTCTGCAGCAGTACGGTTTCCTTGACACAACTCCAACAACTGCATAGATACATCTCTCCCTCCAGCCGGGTACTGAAAAACTTCAGTAATTTGCTTCGAAAAATAAGTGAATGAGGTCCGTAAAATGTCATCTTGGTCCCACACAGCAGATACCGATTCTAGAGCTTTCCCAGTAAACAGTGTCATCATAAATGAACATTTTGTGGTATCGTGTAAAAAAGCCTCAGGTCGGTTCTCAAAATAAATGGAACAAAGACGTAGAAACCCTTTACACTTTTCCGCTGTACCATCAAATTTATCGGGTAATGAAAATCTTACCACCTCAGGTCGAGTCACTGGGAGAGATTGTATGTAGCGGGTGAGATGTTCATTAGCGGCTCGCGGGGATGAAAGTTGAGCTTGGAAATCCGTAATCATCTCGTTTTGGTAAGCAAATGCGGCCTGCAGTTGTGAAATCTCCGCTGGATTCTGGTCGGGTGAAGTATTCTGTAATGTAGACTGACTCAGTTGAGTATTCAAATCCATTTGCAGAGATGTTTATTGTAGATATAGTCACACACAGGGTTAAGGCAGATAATCGTGGTCAAAATACAGACAAAGGTCGATATAACAGCAGGAAGTCCGTACAGCAAACAAATCCAAATCGTAATCCAAAAAACAAGGTCAAGAACAGGCAATGAAACATACACATGGCAAAAACTATGGCAATGAGAAAATGCTTGGTAGAGACAGGGAGAACAACACAGTCAGTATTGGGGAGATGGCTCCCTCTGGCGGCTGGATGAATGGATGCAATTTCATGAAATTAAAGTTCTGACAATGCAGATTGGTTGATGAATGAACAGAGGGAGAATGTACATTTTCAAGCTTCAAGTTATTGATCATGCTCTAGCTCTTATATGAGTGCATGATAGAGCGCTCATGTATGGACACAGTTTGGCTGTGTTTATGCAAATGACTAGCCAGGGCTCACATCTGCATTTTTTTTCTCCACACATAAATGCCCAAATTGTTAGTGAATGAAGATCAGTATGAGAATTAATGTTTATGTCAAATATTGTTATGATGTTTGTGAACAAATACGTTTTTGTGTGTTTGTTTTCATCAAACTGCAATAAATTGCTAAGCTTTTGGAAATGACCTTCTTTTTCAAACATATATTATTTAAAAAAAAAATTATTCAAATATATATACTGTAAAATTTAAGTCATACCCAGAGATTTATAGAATTTTATTAAGAATATGATCATTTCATTCATATATATAGAGCAAAATTATTCAATAATTTTTCACAATTTCTATCAACAACAGGTTAGATTCTTCATGAACTGTAAAAAAATAAATGAAAAAATAATAATAATTAAAAACAGTCAAATTTTCCTCAGTTGTTAGTTATAATCATCAAAATTAAAAGAAATAAACATTTGAAATATATCAGTCTGTGTGTAATGAATGAATATAATATACAAGTTTCACTTTTTGAATGGAATTAGTGAAATAAATCAACTTTTTGATGATATTCTAATTATATGACCAGCACCTGTATATATATATTTTTTACAGATTTTTTCCTTGTTTCAGTTACAATGTATTACTTTAGCCATAGCTGCCAGACATTTGACAGTTTATTTTTTACAGGACTTTTTTTTTTTTTTCAGTGCAACTGTAGTTTTGCAATATTTCAAATGACGTTGCATTTTTGACTACTGACTAGATTAATAAAAATCAGTGCATAGTAACTGAACAATAACTATCTGTAACTTTAAAGTATAATACTGTAATAAAAACAACAACAACAACAACAACAATAATAAAAATTTAAATCATATCACATATGTTTTATTATGCAAAATTTACACAAGCTTTTTCAGACACTATTCGACTTACGCTTGAAACAGGTGAGAATTTTTTGTCTGATCTCCATACAAAAATGGATTGACAAGAGGAGGAAATACAAAAACTGTTATGGAAAACATCCTGCATATGTAAGCAGGAAATATTTCAGCTCGAATTGCAACAAGGGGAAAAAGAGTGTTGAATTTCAAGAAAAGAAAGACGACTAAATGAGTACCACATGCTTGAAGTGCCTTATTCTTTGCATCAGACTGCTTATTAGTAACACAAGAGATTAATATATGAATGCAAGTAAATGCCACAATAAAAAAACGCAAGGACATTATTATAGCAGATAAGATCTGTTATGTGTGTCTGGCAAATGTAGACAGAAAATTACAATTTTAAAGTAAAATTAAAGAGCCACATCCCAGTTATGATTTTCACTGTTACTGGTATTCATAAACATTACTGGTATTCATAATGGCTTCATATCTCAGTGGGGAGCAGATAGAGATATACCTGTCATAGGCCATAGCGGTAAGAATGACATATGATGCACCACCATACAAGTGTACAATAAATGCCTTCAGTAAACATGCAGGGTAGGATATTGATCTGTCCTGAGGAAATATTCTTGTAGCACCCATTGTGTCATTGATAGGCATGTTAAGCAACAGCACGTACATTGGTTTATAAAAATTTCTGTTCAAGCAAATGGTGACAACAACTGTTACATTGCAAAGTAAGATGAACATGTATGGTGTTAATCCAAACATGAATGCAAATTAAATGCTTGTCTCAATCAGTTTCAAAGAGTGCAAAGTCAGGACCAGTGAGAGGACAGATATATTCAGAAACATGGTGAAAGTTGGTGAAATCTAAATCTTAGCAAACCATTGAATCTATGATGCTGTCCAAAATTGAGCTGCCATTTTTCATTTCGCCTTGTTGCATCTCATAAAACCTTGAAAACTTTTAACTACAGTTCTTTTAACCACAGAACATTTGATTCTTCACAACATAATAAGATAAAATGATTGCATAACATTCACCTATCAGAAGCCATTTAAAAGGCGGCATCTTTTCAGTGCTGTTGGAAAGCACTTTGTTGGTGTCATCTAAAGTCATCTTTATACTTTTTATATGATTTATACTTGTGATCTGTTTAGGAATATGTGATGGCATTTAGCGTGTGAACATTAGGTTCTAATCAAGCGACATGCTCTACAGATAAATTTTTCACATGAGACATAATTCACCAAGTATACTGCCCTCTGCTGCCCACTGAAAGTGCAGTTATTTATCCAAATTATGTATTAAATATTTTGAAATGCAGCCCTTCATACCATTAAAAAAATAAATAAAATAATAATAATAATATATATATATATATATATATATATATATATATATATATATATATATATATATATATATATATATATATATATATAATATTCATAAATACATGCTTTTATTTCTTACTCTCTTGGATTCGGCTTGTTTATATGCATAATTTGCACCTCTAATGAATTTTGCAGGAGAAACATTTTTTTTTTTTTTTTTTTGTAAAATCTCTGCATTACAAATCAATAATGCTAATGTTTTTAGTTTGTCGTAATTAAATGAGGTAAAGTTCATGCTGTTTTTATTATTATTATTATTATTATTATTATTATTATTATTATTATTATTATTAAAAACTGTAAATTAATGTTTCTCTCATTTCCAGGTTCAATAAATAAACATCAGTACCAAAAAATATTTTTGTATTTTTACAAAAATGTAATTAACCTTACATTTTTTAAGGCATTATTACATTTATTCTAAATTCAAAACTATGTGAATGAAGTAACATTATCAGACTTCATTCAACTTGTTGTCAACATACTTCCAAATCATCAGTCATCGAAACCCATGCAAGAAGCACCTCTGAAGTGACAATTAGGTAACTTTAGTTTCTTTTCAGAAGTTCAGGAAGAACTCACCAAATTGTGGTGCACACTCTTCTCAGCCTGTGTCCACTCTTCAGCCTCTGCTGCCTTCACTTTCATTGATGGGACTGAGAAAAAGGGGTATGAAAAGATTCCTCCCCTCGAGGAGGCCGTCTCTACGCATCTCTGCCTGTCCTTGGACCTGGGATGGAAATCCAATGCTGCTCACAACTCTAAGCCCTGCAGGACCATGTCAGCCCTAGTAGGGCCTAATCCATGGCTGGACAGGCAAAGCCTGCACCTTTGGCTGCTTAGCCTCAACCTAAAACAAAACCAGAGCCCCGACAGTGCCCCCAGACCCCCATGTGCTACACCTTAACCAATCACAAGGGCCCCCCATCCTAAAGTGACATTGGATCCTGAGCAGCAGAAGCCATCCTAATGCGCCAAGAGAGATGAGACAGAGTTCCTCTGTGGCCAGACCTCCATCCAAGAAGACTTGTGCTCACTTGCCATCTAGGGGCGGCACAGTGGCTCGGTGGCTGCACTGATGTCTTACAGCAAGAAGGTCCCTGGCAGAGACAGGAGGCCTTTCTATGTGGAGTTTGCATGTTCTCCCTGTGTCAGCGTGGGTTTACGCTGGGTACTCGGTTTCCTCCCACAGACCAAAGACATGCTGTTTAGGTGAATTGAAGATTCTAATTTGTCCCCCCTGACTTGTGTGTATAACAGACTTGTGTATAGATTGACTTGTGCATAGATTAACTACAGTAGTTCTGACCATGAATATAGCCATAGATGTTGAATGGGGTTAAGAAGAAAATAAACAAACAAAACGCTTGCCATCCTGTGTTAATTTTTACAGCAAATTTTTATTTAGTCTTAGTCATAGTCTTTTGACTAGAATGCCATTTAGTTTTAGTCATATTCAAGTCATCTGAATTGTTTTAGTCTAGCTTGAGTTGACCGAATATCATAAAATTTTGGTCGCCTAAATCTACAGTAGATTTAGTCAATTAAAATCTAATTTAGTTAGATACTCATAGCCTGTTTCCGCAACAAAAAGCCTGTTTCCGTTTCTCTGACATGAGGAGTAGAGCTCTGCAGATGTGTGGCACATATCTAGTTCTCTTTTGTTTTTTTTTTGAGTATTTGGGTCTTTTTACCATTATCCCGTACAGGATGAAAGATATTTCTCCTGATTTAAAAGGGTCATATGATGTGATTTAAACTTTATAAAAGTTAAGAGTCAACCACGCCCTCCTAAAACGGCTCGTTCTAACACGCCCCCACGTCTATGTCACGATGTGTGAAGATTTGCATAATGCCGCCCAGATGTTCACGCAAAGAAAGAAGGTGTACCTTTTATTCTCGTTCTAGTATTGTTGTTGGCGCTGCCGTCATGTCGTATAGACGCTGTGTGTTTCACTGTGAAAGTGAAACTACTTAGTTTGGCCTTCCAAAAGAGGACGATATCCGCTTCGTCATGCCTGGGGCTGATCTGTGCTGTTTGCTGAGGAAATACATCAACTTTGCACTGTGGATCGTAGAATGGGCTATCATCCGTGGATGAAGCGGAATCCAGCCCGGGGTCGTCACATGTGGTTGCTGCCAGCCCAAGGTACGCTCCTTCGTAGAATCTGCCTCAAGCCGCCCGTGGCTCACTCTAGGCCTCCGGCCTCTGCACACTCAAGCCCCCGCGGCTCACTCTAGACCGCGGCCCACTCGAGGCCTCTGGCCTCTGCTCACTCAAGGCCGCGGTGTGTGACGCTGTTTCGTTGAGAAAGGGAAACTACTTTGTTTTTGCCTTCCAAAAGAAAATAAGACTAGAAATCATGTTTATATTACGTTTATAATGGGTTTTATGTTTATGTCTTGTCGCTCCGGCCGGACAAGGCATCATAATATATTAAGAGGCATAACATTTCCGTCACACGCTTGAGGCATTCGGCCAATCACAACGCGCTGGATAGCTGGCCAATCAGAGCACACCTCGCTTTTCAGAGCAATGAGCCTTGTGAAAATCGATGCATTTCAAAAGGCAGGGCATAGGGGAGAAACAATAATGTACAGTATGTGGAAAATAATGTGTTTTTTAAACTTAAATCGCATTAACATTTCATTACACCAAATACACCAAATAATGTTCTTTTTAGTAGCATCATATGACCCCTTTAAATGATCATTAGGCCTACTTGCCCACTTCAGACATTAGGCATAATGTGCATTTTTCTTCTTCAAATTATAGCTAAATGGTTTTCAATGATTAATTTTAAATCTAGATTAAATCAAGGTTTATCTAATAATTCTGTTGCACCAAACATTAAACCTTTAAAAATAAGCAGGTTTACATTTTAGCCCATCATTTTGATCCTGGATTTAGGTTAGGTCTATATTTAAGATTAACTTTAATCCTGTTGCACCATAACTTTAAACTCAGATTTAAATCTCGATCATGGACTAACTTTAAACTTAATGGAGGTTTGAATAAAATAAAATGCACATGTAATTTAGGGTGACCAAATGTGCCATTTTCCCAGGATATTTCTATATTGCCTAAAATATCCAGGTTTTGGCTTTGGTTTCCTGTTTTCATACTTGTAACAAACAGTCCACTGAAGGCGAGTGTAGCGATGAACCCAAGTGCAGTTTATTTACAGTGATAATTCAAATATCCAAACAATAAACAAAGACTTGACTTGAACAGACTTGACTTGAACAGACTTGACGTGGCATGAACAGACTTGACATGGCATGAACAGACTAGACTCACCGACAGCAGGTTACAACATTACGTTACGTTAATACATGACAAGGGCTAATGGTAAAAACATTACTACTTATAGTAAACAATGAGGGTAACATGACAGGAACAAACCAATGGGAACAAGACACCTGACTAAAGCAACCAATGAGAACAAACAGAACTGATAATCACATGACCAGACAATAACCAATGAGAACATGACATATACACAAAGCAGAGATACATGAGGGCAAGGGAAGCATGACACAATCATGACACATTACATATCACCCCTCTAAGTGTGGCTCCAGACGCCCAAACAAAACCCAAAACGTCCTGGAGGATGGTTGATTGGAGGAGGAACAGACCATGGAGCAAAGGGGGACCTGGGCTGTGGAGCAGTGACAGACAATGGAACATAGGGGGACCTGGGCCATGGAGCAGTGACACACAATGAAACAGAGGGGGACCTGGGCCGTGGAGCAGATGCGGAGCAATATGGAGCCATGGCGGTGCAGGCCCAGCAGGGAGCCATGGTGAAGCAGAGACATGGACAGACCACTTGGCCGTGACAGGACAGATAGTGAGTTCTTGGGCGGCCTCCGTGGCCATCACAGGACAGGCAGTGTGTTCATGAGCGGCCTCCGTGGCCGAGACAGGACAGGCAGTGAGTTCATGAGCGGCCTCCATGGCTGAGACAGGACAGGCAGTGAATTCATGAGTGGCCTCCCTGGCCATGACAGGGCAGGCAGAGAGCTCGTGGATGGCCTCCCTGGCCGTGACAGGACAGGCAGAGAGTTCGTGGACAGGAAAAGTCTCTGGCCCACACACTCAAAATGGCAACTGCCATTACTAGAAGTACTGAGGCCATGGGAACAGTCTCAGTGACTGCCAAGACTTGATGAGACTCAGGCGTGGCGGCCATCTTGGCAATAACAATCAGTGTGGTTGGTTTTTTTGCAGGGTTGTTTTGAATGGCGGTCATTTTGGTTGGTTATTGTGGCATGGCAGCCATCTCGTGACAGTACTCGGGCGTGGCGGCCATCTCGTGACGGGACTCTGGAGTGGCAGCCATCTCATGATGGGACTCTGGAGTGGCAGCCATCTTGTAACGGGACTCTGGAGTGGTAGCCATCTCGTGACGGGACTCTGGAATGGCGGCCATGTCGTGACTGGACTCTGGAATGGCGGCCATGTCGTGACGAGACCCTGGAGTGGTGGCCATGTCGAGATGAGACCCTGGATGATCAGCTGAGACGTGACGAGGCTCCGGAAGTTCAGCTGAGGCTTGACAAGACTCTGGAAGTTCAGCTGAGGTGTGATGAGACTCTGGAAGTTCAGCTGAGGCATGACGAGACTCTAGAAGAGCAGCCATTTTCCGAAGAGACTCTTGAGTGGCAGCCATTTTGCGACTGAGCTCTTGAATAGCGGCCATGTTGTGGAGAATCTCTTGAGAAACGGGCATGATGTGAGTAGGCTCTGACATAGCAGGCATGACGTGAGCAGGTGCTGGCTTGGCAGGCATGACGTGAGCAAACTCTGGGGTAGCAGACATGATGTTAGTGGACTCTGGCTTGGCAGACATGTGAAGACTTGGCATAGCAGGCATGACGTGAGCAAACCCTGGCGTAGCAGATATGATGTTAGCAGGCTTTGGCGTAGCAGACATGGCGTGAATAGGCTGTGGCTTGGCAGGCATGATGTGAGGACTTGGCATAGCAGGTATGAGATGAGCAGGCTTTGGGGAAGTGTCATGTTCTTCCTCCATGACAACCACAGTGAAAGCAGACCCACTCAACTGCAAAGCATAGTCAATATACTGTTCTAGTGACCAATGAATCCTTCCCCCAGGCAACTGGGAACAAATGGGTTCACTTAAACCCACTCAAAAAATGTCCTTCAGGGCCACATCATTAAATTGCTGGGTTCATGGTTGCGGTAAAAACATTACTACTTATAGTAAACAATGAGGGTAACATGACATGGAACAAACCAATGGGAACAAGACACATGACCAAAGCAACCAATGAGAACAAACAGAACTGATAATCACATGACCAGACAATAACCAATGAGAACATGACACATACACAAAGCAGAGATACATAAGGGCAAGGGAAGCATCACACAAACAGCAAAATCAAACTACAAAATAAAAGACATGAAAACAAGAACATGAAACAAAACCCAAAACAGACATTACAATACTTAATGAAGGTAATGATCGTTTGACCAATAACATGCAGACATTGTACGTAATCGACCAGTCATGGTGCGTGAGAAGGTGGGATCTGAGAACAGTCAAAGCGATGCAAATACTTGTACATATTAGTGTTCAACATGAAGCAGCACTTAGCATACCGGTCGGTGTATGACATCAAAGTACCGTGAGAGCGATTCAAAAGCACAAGAACCCGTCTGCTCCCTAGAGCTCTCGTGGTACTTTGTCATACAACAATTTGTCTGCGCAGCACAAACAAAGCCAAAATGTGGATATTTTAGGCAATATAGAAATCCTGGCCAGGACGTGTCCTGGGAAAATGGCACATTTTGTCACTCTAATGTAGTTAATATATGTAACTGATCGAACAAAAACAATGGAGATCTGACAAAAACAGGTCTCAGAGAGGTGTTTATTACAAATAAAAATGAAAATTAAAGCACATGGAGTTGGCAGAGTGCAAGGGTCGTGGTGGGATGCCGATCCATAACTCATGGTGCACCTCAGTGTCGGACAAACAAAACAATGAGGAATATTTAACCACATCGGTCACGGTGATGATGAGGCGAGCACCAGTGATCGCATCCATGCCTCTTGTTTCTTATGCCCGCTCCGTGCGTCTGCTGGGCGGTGATGAAATGGACAGGGCAGTGCTTTTCACAAGTGGAGATCGCTACTAGACGAATCATGTAATTTTTTTTTCTTATCTTGGTTCTTTTGTTTTAAGTTATGCTATTACTCCATTAATTTATACTAGCCTATATATCCAGTGCTCCCTGAATGCAGTCTCTGGCTTATTGCCATTCAAGCGCAAGCACGCTGCAGGGACACGTCTATAACGACTTTGATCTGATCATTAAAGTCTTTCCGAGTCACAGGGCTCAAGTCCAAGTCAAGTATCGAGTCATTGCTGTCAAAGTCTAAGTCAAGTCTCAAGTCTACTTTAATTATGTCGAGTCGAGTCGCAAGTCATCAATTTTGGGACTTGAGTCCAAGTCAAGTCTCAAGTCATGTGCCTGGAGTCCACACCCTTGGTATTTATTGATTTATTTATTAATGAATCAATGACTGTAGGAGTTAATTATATTTTTTCCCCTCTCCACCCATTTTCTGAACTATGCTGGAGCTCAAAATATCAGGCCATAGGCAGGGAAACACCCTGGATGGATGGCAAGTTTATCACAGGGATGACACATTTACACAAAAAGTCAATTTATAATCCCATATTCACTTTCCCTGCATTTCTTCTGAAAGTATTCATAGCATCTGGAATAAACCTATGTCAACCAGAGACGGGAAGTAACAAAGTACAGATACTTTGTTACTTTACTTGAGTAGATTTTTTCTGGTATCAGTACTTTACTATTTATTGGTCACACTTTATGTTAGGTGGCCTTAACTATGATGTACTTACATAAAAAGATGTTTGCTGCTATTGAGGTGGGATATGGGCATGGTTAGGAACAGGTTTGGATAGGTTTAAGGGTGGTGTTACATTTGGATGCTGGGCAGGCAAAGAGCAGGCAAGGGAGTGGATCCAAATGCAGCAGTTTATTCAAAGGGTAATCCAAGAGCACAATCCAAAACACAAGGGTAAAAACACAGGTAATCAGTCCAAACAAAAACCAAGCAGGGAAAGCAAGGCACACCGAAACCACGAAGGAAAACAGAGTAACATCCACAACAACTGACAAAGACAGACTAAGAGACATACAGCTTTATACACAGGGGCAAACAAGATAATGAGGTAACAAGGGGGGCGTGGTTAATCAGTGTCCATGGCAACTAACAAGGTGTCAACATTGCAGGGAAACATGAGGTGAACAACGCTACGGACACAGAACACAGGCAGGGATTGTGACAGGTGGGTTAAGGTGTAAGGGGTGGGTCAACATTGTAATTATAAATGAAATTATAGAAATTAACTACAGATGTAACTACATATAGGTATTTTTAAAAATAAAAGTACAATGTAAAAACATACATGATTTTTTTTTTTGTTTTATCAAATGATTAAATTAAATGGAAATACATAGTAGTTAAGGCCACCTAATATAAAGTGGGACCTATTTATTTTTCAGACAACTTATTACTTTCACTCATTACATTTTCACAGAAAAATATCTGTACTTTATACTTAATACATTTTCAGACCCAGGCTTGTTACATTAGTTTTAATCTGTATTTGGTGGCATGATCAATATTATTTCTTGTCGTTGTGCACCTTTTTTAACCTAATGTAATACAGAAAACATGACCCCCATTGATGAATCATTTCCTGGCTATCACACACCACAGATATATGCTCTCTATTGGTATTTTATCCAGTGACAGCGATAGCTAGATGCCTTTGTCCATATAAGTCGTGGCCTAGTGGTTAGAGAGTTTGACTCCTAACCCTAAGGTTGTGGCTTCGAGTCTCGGACTGGCAATACCACGACTGAGGTGCCCTTGAGCAAGGCACCGAACCCCCAACTGCTCCCCAGGTGCCGCAGCATAAATGGCTGCCCACTGCTCCGGGTGTGTGTGTTCACTGCTGTGTGTGTGCACTTTGAATGGGTTAAATGCAGAGCACGAATTCTGAGTATGTGTCACCATACTTGGCTGTATGTCACGTAAAAAAAAATAAAAAATTTCCTGGAACATCATTAGTTCCCTCGAGTTTCTAATGTAACCTTGATTCCCTGAGATTAGGGAACGAGCATTGAGTAGCACACTATGGGAAAACTCCGAATACGGCCTGATTTGTTCCCGTTTGTGAAGCTGCATAGACAAATGGCACTTCAGCCTGCCAAAAGGGGTGGGGCCGACTGCTATGGCCGACCATATTTCATCAGAATCTTTCATCTGATAAGATCAGTCATCAACTTGCGCATAGCCTTATAGCAGGACAACTTATGCAACGATCATTCCCTTATCTCAATGAACCGAGGTTGCATTAGTAACCCAGAGAGTTCCCTTTCAAACGGTCTCTCCCATTGCATAGCACGCTATGGGGAATGCTTTCAATACCATCCAGTATAGCTGTGCTATAAATAAGTGCAGAATGAAGCCGCTGTGTGAGCTCAGACCTGGAGTGCCCATAATGAGAGCTCCTATAAGCATGAGCCAATTATGGGACCCAAGCCACTAGGCTGAGGTCTACATAACAAGACCTTCTCCACTTATAGAGGAGATTAGGTGAATTAGGACAAAATCCGTGTCTGAAGGGCAGGTATATCCAAGTTGTAAAACCTGGTGAAAAGCCAGAACCTGGGATGAATACATTCAGATCCTTCTCATCCTCTGAATTAGAAAGGGCCAGAAGGGTAATGACTTGTGCTCTAAGCAGAGTGGAGAACACCATAGACACATACTGTGTCTTGGTTAGAGGGCAACCCTACAGTCATCAGGTCTAAACTCAAGGCATGAAGCACTTTCTGACAGTGCTTGTAAACTGCTCACATGCTTGACCGATGCTAGAAGTAGGGAGGTCTTAAGCAACAGGGACTGCAAGTCGGCTGACTGAAGTGGCTCAAAGGAAGGGCCTCGTAGGGCACTAAGGACTGTGGATAAGTCCAATGTTGGCACAGTATGAGGGCATGTAGTCTCCATTCTCCTGCAGCTACATTGTCCCGGGACAGCATGTACGCTCCTTGGTTCTGTCTGCCCGACATGTGAACTGCACACAGTGAGAGTAGGTTGTACAGTGCCCATAGGAGAAGGCATCTCACCATGTTGTAAAGGGAGTGTAACCTCATACCGCCTTGGTGATTTATATAGGCTACCACTGTCGTGTTGTCAGGACATGGTCCCCTCTAACGGCTGGTAGGAAGGTTTTTGAGGCTAGAGAAACCGTCGTCATCTCTGTGCAGTTGATGTGTAGGCGCTGCTCCAAGCTCGACCAGGAGTCGAACACCAGTCTGCCTTTGTACAGTGTTCCCCGACCTGAGGTGGAGGCATTTGCCGTGACCACCTTCCTTCTGGAGGTCAATCCCAATGGAATGCCTGTCTGAAACAGGCAAGGAGCCTTCCAAGGGGCCACAGCTCTGACACAGAGGTTCACCTTGAGGCAAAGACATCCCAGGCGCTAAGCATTGGATGGTACTCAAGCTTTGAAGCAAAATTGGACAGGCCGCCCATGAAGCAGGCCCAACAGAATCAAAGAGGAGGCAGCTGACATAAAGCTGAGCATTCCCTGACAAAATCGGAATGACACCGTTAGCCACTGAATTGTCAGTATGTAATCCAGGCCAGCATCTGGGCTGTATTGATAACTGTGCCCAGGAAGACGACATGCTGGCTGGGAGCCAGAGAGCTTTTGGCTAAATTAATTTTGAGCCCAAGACGCTCCAGGTAGCTGATCAACAGTGACCTGTGAGTGAGAAGTTCCTGCTCCGATTTGCCTACATGTGCCAATCTAGGTAATTCATAACTCGGATTCCCATCTGCTTCAGAGGTGAAAGAGTCATGTTTGTAAAGGTGTGTGGGGCCAAGGACAGAATGAAGGGAAGGACTATATGAAGAGTTCAGATGCAAAAGTCTCTAAGTGTCGCCTGAAATTTTCATCTTAAAGTAGCATTTTTTATCAGGCTCCTATGTTTAGGTCCAGTAAATGTTACTTTAATGGCAATGTATAGGTCCTTTTCTTACATCCGTAACCAAGACGTTTTACTCCTCCATGTCCCAGTCCACCGCAGTCCAAACATCCGCATTACGGCAATTTCACACCGTCCGGAGGCAATTACTAGTGATGTGACATTTGAACCGAGGCATCGGAGCTTGTTTTGAGAATAACAAGGCGTGCCAGATGAAGCCTTGAATCGAGGCTTGTGTTGTTAATGTAGAAATCATGCGACCAATTATGACCATTTACATGACCATTTAGTGACCAATTTAAAATATGGTCTTATATTGTACTAAGTGTAGAAATAGGCCACAGTAAGATGCAGGTGATCATGGAATAAAGGAAGCTAAACCATAGCAGGACCATTCAGCACAGGCCACAAAAACACTAATTTCTAAATCAGTGACAAGTCTTGTAGATTCATATTGATAAAATATGTGAAATATTTTTGTAACTATCAGAGGAAATGAAAACTGACACTTTAGCCAGTTATGTTATGTCAGACAGAAATGGTTGACACTCTCAGAAATAAAGGGACAAAGCTGTCACCATACACTAAAGTACAAAAGTTAAAAGGTATATTTGTAACTTATTTAACCATAAATTATACATATTAGTACTTTAAATGTACATATTAGTATACGAAGTACACATTTTAAAGTACTGCTACATTTTTTTTCCTGAAAGTGTAGTAGGTTTATGCAATATGCCCAGCATGTTAAAATAACATTTTTTAAATTTTAAAATAAGGTCTGTGCTTGTGATTGTAAAACATTTCTGTAATGGTTTTGTTTTAATCATTCAGGGCAAATGTTTTACTCTCATAAAAAGCAGTGAAAAATACATGTAATTAAGTAATATAGATGATGCACACTTGTTACATGAAGAACTGAGTTTCATTTAATCTGTTTTTAGCATAAAAAAAATTCTGTATGTAAGTGTACCTATAGTGTATAATTGTATATTGACAGTAATATTGACCTGCTGTACAATTTAGACCTAGGTGGACATAGATATTAATGCAATGAATTCATGGTCATACAAAAATGCATTGAATGATTATTTGTTAACTTAAATATTGTTATTTTGGCTTTTTTATATAGGAGTTTACAGTGTACACATGGGTTAAACAGATGTTAGGGACATTGGCATGCAGTGTTACTAGATGCTGGTGTGAGCTTGTCTAATGTGTCATAATATATTGTATCAAACAGTGTCATGGCACAGCAGACTCATCTCTCATTGGCTGCCAAAATACTGTGTCATCATGACCTCATTTATTACCTGGAGACCCATTAGTTGTTAGTCTTGCATGTCAACCTTTTGTATACTGTAGAAACCGTAATTAGTCATTAGTTTGATGAATGTACTTAGTTTAAATTAGTCATGTTTGCTTCTAGTTTCTCAACAGGGAATCACAGTAGGTTTATCAAAACAGGATAATGAGTCTCTTAGGGATATGCATGATCAGTCAAAAGTTTCATAACAAAGTTACACTATGAGAATAGAATACTTTTATTACTATTAAATCTAATATGGTTATACAAAAGTCTACTTTAGTTAATATCTTTAAATAAACTATTGGTCTATGATGTTTTCTAGTTATAATTTGACATAAGACCTCATAAGACCTTTTTTTTTTTTTTGTCTATGGCATTTTTGTAGCTTAAAATGCCAAATTATCTGCAATATATTCATACAGATACAGTATGTAGTACATTTATTTTAACTTTCTTTAAATATTTTAAAGGTAAAGGTTTGTTACAGATGTCAAAAGCCTTTTATAGCATACAGTGCTTATTCTGCACAAGAACAGGACAAAAACGTTTTAGAAGAATGAATCTTATTTCTTTCTATTTCTTTTTATGGATGTTTCTTTATCTTTCTTATTACACACACACACACACACACACACACACACACACACACACACACACACACACACACACATATATATATATATATATATTAGATGAAGATCATATTCAATCTTGGAAATGTTTATCATGCTTTTGTAACGTGTTTCTTATTGTCTTGGATGGTGACATCTTGCCTTTGTTACAGAGAGCAAAACATTTTTGTTTTGAATTTGCATACCTTTATGAGTCAAAGACCAACAAAAGCTTTATTTGGACATAATTAAACTAATTAAATACTCATGAGAAACTTTTTTGTTAAATAACAAGACTTCAATCAAGGTAATTATATTTTTGTTTGTACAACAGTGGTTAATTAGACCCATTAGACCCTGGTCATCAGTTTAGAAGCCCTTTAAAAATCTGTTTTCCTTTCACATGGCCCGATTTCAACCCAAAGCAAGATTTTAATCGAAATCAGTAGGTATTTTATTTGTTTGTTCACTTAACTTCCATTTGCAATGAACATTTTTAGTTTTTTCACTATTTTCTGTTAAGGTACAATATTGCACTTGTATTTATTATTGTACAAATATGTGGAATAAACATGAGATTGATTTTATACCATTGAAATGGAAAATGTAACACTTCAAATGTTAATCCACTCCCTAATCCCCTCATAATTTGTTAATGAAAGACAATGGTTTTTCAAAGTAGCTTTTCCTATCAATTTATCAGAATCTTTTATGGCTGCAAATGTTTTACTTGTGTAATAATCATACTTTTTTGTTTCCTCTTTTCAGATTTGGAGTTCAAATGACTTTTTCAGTGGCTTTCAGCAATGGAACAAATTCTTTCAATGAAGGATTTTATCTAACTGCCTTTCGCACTCTGGCAAACAAAAACTACCTCATTTTGGCCTTGGCGATCATCTATATCGTCACCTTGCTGGGTAACCTTGTTCTTTTGACTGTCGTGCTAATGAATTCCAGCTTACAGAACCCCAAGTATCTTGCTGTATGTAATCTAGCCATCGTTGACATTTCAATGAATAGTGTTATTATTCCTCAAATGGTGCCTGTTTTTGTGTTCAATCAGAATTATGTTTCATTTGGAGCATGTTTTTCCCAAATGTTCTTCATGCATTTTTTTGGTGACATGGAATCTTTTGCTCTTGCTCTTTTGGCATATGATCGTCTGATTGCGATCTGCTGGCCTCTGCGTTACTCTACCATAAATACCAACCTAAGGATGCTGCTCATAATAGTAGGGATTTGGTCTCTGGTTGTTCTGCTTGAGATTTTCCCAGTCAGTCTTGCAGCCAGACTCCCTTATTGTGGCTCAAGAGAGGTAAACAGCTGCTGTTGTGAACACAGTCCAGTCTATAGGTTGGCTTGTACAGACATTTCTTACAACCGACAACTGGCTACAGCTAAGACTCTGACTGTTTTACTAGGCCCTTTGTCTTTTATTATCTTCACATATGTGATTATAGTGGTTGCTGTGACAAGGATTGCATCCATATCACAGCGCAGGAAGGCCTTCCACACCTGTTTTACTCACCTGCTGTTAGTGCTTCTCTATTATATGCCTGTCATAGTGGCATATGTATTAGGAAACCTGCGATTAGTTCCGAATGTGGATCTTTTAACATCAATTCTGACTATTTCTGTCACCATCCCACCAATGCTGAACCCCATCATCTACAGCTTAAAGACTGATGAACTCCGAGACAAGATATTCAAACTTCTGAGAAAGCCAAAAGTGGCACAACAGATCATTAAAAATGAGGCCAATGGTTAACAAAAGTCTTGTTTTTCCCATAGTTGGGGAAATATACTTTTTAATATTTCACATTTAATCCTTGTTAAGCAAAATGCACTTATAACCTAAATGATTATTAAAAATAAATATTTTAAATGCTCTGGGTTAGTGTAAGACCCAATATTTGCATTAAGTATGATTTTTGCTTTGTATTCATGGTATGATACCTGCAATTAAACCATACGTTACACAAAATTAATGCATGTTCAGCAGTCCAGCAGATGAGGATGGCAGTGTTTCTCAAGCATAAAGCATCTTTTCATATTCACTTGATTCAAGACAATTTGCATTTGTAAATATCACATATCAAGTTTTTTGATTCAGTTATTCACAAATGATTAAAGAGAATCAATATGTATAATAATATAATTATAATATAATATAATATAATATAATATAATATAATATAATATAATATAATATAATATAAGTTTTATAATTTCACAAAATTCAGGTCACTGTAAGACCAACTGTCCCTAGAAACAGTTATGAGACTATGCTATGATGAGATACACACCAACAACAAGCACATTAAAAGTACTTCTATACAGTAACTAAATATGATATTTATTATCTCATATATTATGCTATATAGTAAAGAACACCAGTGGTCACCAGTATTCATAAAAAAAAAAAAAAACAATAAATGTAAGATTAATTAAGATACTCCAGAATACAATTTATTGCATATTTTACTGAAGAATCATGAAGATGCAATACTTTTCCACTAGATGGCAGGGAAAGACAAGAAACACTCCTACAATGCAGCTGATAAATTTCCAACATTAAAGCACATATGTACTTGTTTCATAAACCTCACAACGTGTGTGTGTATTTAGACACACAAGCAGCATATGATTGTATATTATATTGGCAAACTGGCAAAATGATATTAAATATGTTTTTGCAAGGAATTGCTGAACAATATTATCAGGGAAATTCAAATATAAATCAATCAAAAAAAATCAATCAACCAAAAGATTTCTTATAATGGTTGCCAGAGCTGCGGTTCACATGCTCTTCACAGGCCGTGGTGCTTCTGTAATATAATTGTCAATTTTCACTGTCCTTTATAACAAAAGGCATAAATTAGAATCTGCATAAAAACACGTGCAACAAAACAAACTATTTTATATAGACCTAGTCAGGCCAGATGCCATAATGAAAACGAGGCTGAGAAAGATAGACATATGTTTTATTCAATGGGTCGTAATGGAATTGAAAATGTATCCTTCCAAAACAATACTATGTGACACAAAAAACCCTGCAAAGCTTGTCAAAAAGTAACAGAAATATCAGTGAAAAAAAATCCCTTTAGAAAAAAAAATTCAAATTTTATTCAGAGGCCAAAACTGAACAAAAATATGCAATTTGGTGCACACCCACACACACACAAATGGTTCTTTAACAGTTCTATTGGGTTGTTAAGGTGCTATATAGCATCCCCAACCTACAAACAACCCATTAAGCCTTTGTATAGTTTTTTTTAGAATCTTAGAATTTCTAGTACTGTAGTTTTTGTAAATATCACATTTTTAGATGTTTTATCTAGTCATTCATAAACAGTTAGGTGGAAGCAAAATTATTAGTGTTTCATAATAAGTTCAATAAGTTCAAGTGTCCATAAAAAACATAAATTTAGTAGACTGAATGACTTTAAAACGAACAAAAACATAGAATAAAGCACAAGCACACTAAATAGACATACAGTCATCAAATATACCTTTAGTGTATAATGCATTTTAAAAATAGTAATATATCTTATCTCTTTCTAATATAAGGTATAAGACAGTGGTTCCCAACCTTTTTCAACTCGCGGCCCACACAACCAAACACATATGTTTGCGCGGCCCACTGCAAAAAAAATTAACTGACCCCGCTATTGTTGGGTTAATAACTTAGTACTAAGACGCTAGATTGTTAACTGTATTTATTGAATGAACTAGGGCTGTGCGATATGGACAAAAAAAAAAAAAAAACTATCGCGATTTCTTTGATCAATTTTGCGATTTCGATTTTAATCACAATTTTGACACACACAGACATGCTTTACAGTCATAAATGCATTCAGTATGAATTTGAAACATATTTCCAAAAGAAAACCAATTAGAGCTTTATCAAAAAGTTGTAATGTCTCTAGAACAGTCATAAGTCAAAATAATCACTATAGTAAAGGTGTAACAAAATTTCTAGACTTGTGGCAAAAAAATATAAATAAATAAATCCTGTGTCCAGGGACTTTTTTTCTTTTTTGCCATACATTGTTCATAGAGCTCATTAATTGTAGCGGTGCCTCAGGTGTTGAAATATATTTGTTATACATTATACAGGTTCACACGTAGGCCTACTCCATTTGCAGTGCGTTATATAGTATGTGTATGCGGTGCAGAAGCAGCAGCGAGATCGCATTAATGTAACGCGAAAGCACATTAAAATAATGCACGAGCGCGAATCTCTCGCAGATTTCCTTTGCTCTGTCACAAAACCAGACGTGCTTGCTCAGATACACGCTGCTCTCGCCCGGAGAGAGTGTGCGCACTTAAAACGTGTCTCCTCTCACTTAAAATGCTACTGTGCACTCACAACTCTCTCTATGCGCATGTGCTAGATATTAATTATTTTCGCACGTTTTTATTTCTAGCCTTTTACCGCGTGCAGTGTGAACGCTCTGATCCGTTAACATGGGCTCGGAAAAAAGGCGCATCACGGACAGTGTGTTAAGACGGAGTTACGTAGGCATATTCCCAGTCTGTTCGGTTCTCGCGCTAGGCGCGTTGCATTCTGATTAGATTGGATGGCATACTGCGGGAGGTCAGGGCCGCGGAAATTCGTGCTATAAAGCGATTTAGAAATCGTGCACGCTCAGATCGTGATTTTTTGACGATTTCTATCGCACAGCCCTAGAATGAACTGGCAATGAACAGAAAATAACTCGGGCTTATTTATTTATATATATAAAATGATGTTATTATGTTATGACTTAGACATTTTTACATATATTAACAATATTATTATTTATTTTAATAGTAATTGGCGGCCCACCTGCAATACCATCGCGGCCCACAGGTTGAAAACCACTGGTATAAGATATAATATCTAATATATCTTATCACATGTTGCCATTTACAAGGGGAATCAAGAGAAAGTACCTTGGGAGCTGTTTCATACTTAAAAACACCAGAAGTCAAAATAATTAATATTAATTCAAAATATAAAACACAGTCAAGAATGTTTTCCTGTGTAAGTCACTGGGTATTTCAGTGTGGAATCATGAAGATTCATTCTCTCATTTACCCACTAGATGGCAGAGAAAGGAAACAATGCACTGCAGTTGACTATTTACACCTTGAAGATTATGAAAGGCATAAATGCACTTTGAATAAAATGTCAAATAAGTTAAATAAGTAAAATAAGCAGTATCCTTAGATATCATCTGATGAGTGAGTATTTCATAACTACAAATATAATACGGGATCTAAACAGTGATCTGGGCTGCATTACAGAAACATATTATCTTAGAATACTATTCTGTTTAATAACCATGTAAGTTTTACTAAGGAAATATATAGTAACTGTTTCAAATCTTAAATCAAGAATTAAGTTAGGAAGTTTCTTATAAAAACCAACTACTTACACAAGCACTGAATACCTTTAAATGTACAATAGGAAAAAAAAAAAACCTGTTATATCAACAATATCCTCCCAAATGTTGTCCTAACTAGCGTAAAAAAAAATTGTTTAATCAAACTTTCATTTTACAGAATATTTAGAATTGTTAAGGGTCTGCAAAGCTCCCAACATGCATTGCAGTTGGAATAAATTATGTGGCTACTGTTATGAGATTATCAGTTGCTGACTTTGAGTTGTTTTTGTTTTGTCATCACTGGTAATGGTTTGTGTGGTGATGTTTAAGATAGATGTGAATATATACTACTATTCAAAAGTTTAGGGTCAGTAAGATTTTTATGTATGTATTTTTAAAGAAATTAATAGTTTTATTCAGCAAGGAGGCATTCAATTTATTAAATTTCTCATGTATTAAATTGACAGCTAAGACAGTTATAATTATTAACAAGGATTTCTGTTTTTAAATAAATGCTGCTCTTTTGACCTTTCTATTCATCAACTAATCCTGAGAAAATGATCATATCATATGTTTGTATTATTTTACAAACATTTTAAGCAGCACCGCTGCTTTCAATATTCATAATGATAAGAAATGTTTCATGAGTATCAAATCAGCATATTAATTTCTGGTTCACATGGCACTTTAAATGACTTTTCCATCACAGAAATAAATTACATTTTAAAATATATTAAAATAGAAAACAGATCTTTTAAATTGTAATAACAGTTTAAAATAATAGTACAGACAATCTTTTAAAAAATCTTTTACAAAATCTTTTAAAACGTTGAATAATTTTGAATGCATGTTTACTTAGAAAAATACAGTAATAAAGACCTAGAAACAAATCTACTGGTCACACATTGTCTGTCCTTCATCAACACTTTATTCAGGTGAACCTTCTGACACAGTTTGAAGTATTTTGTTTCTGATCTCTGATTCTAAAACAGTATATAAAAGGATTTACTAGAGAAGGGCCAAGGATGGCCCCTTCTAGTAGTCCCTTACAAACTATTACTAACAAGTCAGTAAAGCACATATGAATCATTTTCTTCCTGTTGACCTTTGAGTTCATTCTAAAAACAGTGATCACTATTCATATGTAGGACAGGCAAATGAATGAGAATGTGACGAACAGCAGTACAAAGTCACAGTGGATTTTATATTAAAATAAGGATTTGGATTCACACAAGAGGCTCTCACAAGAGAAGCACATTCACAAAAAAAAAAAAATGTACAGAAAAATAGTGGAAGAACAAAAAGGCAGAGAAAGAACGGTAGTCAGGGTGACAGTCAAAATAGCACTGGCCAAAATCCACAGCAAAATAGCAATTACAACAGTACGGGTGGTATTTAAAATGGAGTGGTAGCGTAAAGGATTGCTTTTCTTGAATTGATTACTAATAAATAATGTCCACTATTATTGCTTTTCAATCACAAAGGTGCAAGGCTTCTCTACAGATTTGCTTTTCTGCTCAGTCTGTGACTTGGCTTGCTTGTCCATTCATTTTTCCGTTGTCCAAATGTCAAATGTATGGGTGACATATAAGTGCCTCTTTAAATGTGTATGTAGTTTGGCCCTATAGCAGCGAGATTCATCTTTGTTTGGCATTTTTTTCTCTAAAAGAAACTCAATAGATTGTATTATGTGTGCTTGTGTGTGAACCCTGTCAAAAAAGTTCAAAGTTCAATGCTGTAATGAAGGCCCTATCCTTGGAGAATACTGAAGGGTTGTGTTACTTTAGGGCTTTATACACAAGGGTTTCAGCTCATCAAGAGAAAAAAACAGGTAAATTAATACTTTCGGGAAACAAGACTCATTAGTGTGTGTTATTGAGGCAAGGTACTAGCTTGACTAGCAGATCGTACCATGCGTTCATCAAATTACTTGATTGATGAATTAAATTTGTTACATTATTAAAAAACAAAACCCATGCAAGCACTGACCCTCCAAAATATTTGACAGTTAACATTTTCATTAATCCTGCCTAGAAGTATAGGACAGTTGTTTACTTAAAAGCACTCTTAAAAACAAGTATGGTGCATAATGTGCATAATTGTATTAAATCATTAGCTTTAATTATGCTTAGGGATTTGAGCTGGAGACCTCTAAATAATTTCTATGGAGAATTTATTAAAATAATCTCCAGACCTCAGGTCCACTTTCATTTGATGTTTTATTCCACTGGGTGTATTTCATCATGCCATAGAGATTAACATGCCATAGTCATCTAACATCATAATTTTTGGGGCAAGTGCACCCCCTACCCATTATTCAGCTCCCTCACCGCCTCCCCCCCCCATCAAATAAAACATAGTCTAATTGTCTACACTGACTATTGAAGTTGATTATTATTTTGTTTTTATAATGAGGATTGTTATTATATTTACAATAGCATTCAAATGTATGGGGTCATTACTTTTTTAAAAGAAATTACTTTAATTCAAGGATCCATTAAATAGATGAAAAAAAATAAATGTCAGTGAAATACAATTTTAAAATAAATTATTTGAAATTAAGTGCAATAAAATTTATTTAAAGAATTTTTAAGCATGTTGGTGATTTCCATTGCTACAGATTTGGTGATGTTGTTGCCCAAACTTAAAAAGACTTGATAAAAATTCCTGTTTAGAACATATCCACAGGGGTATTTTTACAGAAGAGATTTTAGTTTGTTCTTCCATTTTTGGCAGAGTGAGCAGAGTGGAGTGGCGTGATTTTTAACTGTAGCCAGTATTGGATTTTTTTGAAAGTTGGAGCATCTAGGGGGCACAACTCGTTGCTTCTGGTCTCTCAACTGAGGTTGTTGAGACAATCCTACAAACCAGAGCTCCCTCTACGAGGAAACCGTATGCTTTGAAGTGGAAGCTTTTCACTTCTTGGAGCGGAGACCGCTAACTTGCCGTTCCCGATGTGGTGCCCAAGGCTGAGGCGGTGACCGAGGCGGGGTCCGAGGCCGTTCCCGAGGCGGTGTCCGATGCGGTGCCCGAGATGGTTCCCGAGGCCGAGGCGCTTCACGTCTCCACAGGCCGTCCAGAGCACCTTCACGTCTCCACAGGCCGTCCAGAGCACCTTCACGTCTCCACAGGCCGTCCAGAGCACCTTCGCGTCTCCACAGGGCCCCCGGAATGGCAGGTTCCGTTCTGGCCACTCAAATGGCGAGTTCCTCCCTGGCTGGCTGCACAACAAGAATTGACGGATCTTCCGTGGCCACCTGAACTGCCTGGCCCCTCGTGGTCCCCTGAACTTTCGGGGCCACCCTGGCCCCCTGAACTGACTGATGCACTTTGGCTGCCGGTGAAGCCATCGCGGCCTGTCCCTGTTCCCCTACACGGGCCTGGCCCTCCATCCCTCCCCCTGTTCTACCTCCACCAGTCCACCTCCCTCCTGGCCTCTTGTTTTGGTTTTTGTGGTTTTGGTTTCTGAGGAGCATCTGGTAGCTGCTCCTTAGAGGGGGGGTAGTGTCACAGTGTCTGGTTTGTGTTCCCTGGGTGTCCACTAGAGGTCTCACTTCTCCATATCGTCACCCCACCTCAGGAACTACATTTCCCGCAAGCCTTGTCTGTATTCATCACTGTTCATTGTATTCAGCTGTCCTCACTTACATTGTTTGCACCTGTCTATAAATACTCTGGTTGTTTCTGTCATTGTTACGGAGTCCTTGTTTAATGTCACCCTGCTTTGTCTTGTTCCCTTGTGGAGGTTCGTGGTTCTTGTTTTGGACTGCTTATCTGGATTTTGACCTTTGCCTGGCTGGATTATGATATTTGGATTATCCCAATAAAACACTGCAATTGGATCTACCTGTTTGTGTGCGTGTCGTGACAGACCCAGCTAACTGCCCGGTTGGTACAGTTCTGGAGTTCATGCAGGCCCGATTTGCCACAGGTTTGACCCACTCCGCCCTAAAAGTCTACATAGTGACCATTGCGGCATACCATGTCCCTATTGGTGGACAGTCAGTGGGCAGACACCCCCCTAGTTACATGTTTCCTCTGTGGTGTGCTGAGGCTGAGGCCTCCAGTTCGATCCCATGTCCCTCTATGGGACCTGGCTGTGGTGCTAGAAGCTCTCTGTAAGCCTCCCTTCGAGTCTGTTGAAGAGATTTCTGATCGCTATTTCACTATAAAGACTACCTTCCTTCCTGCGATATCTTCTCTAAAGAAAGTTGGGGATCTGCAGGCCCTCTCAGTGGCCCCTTCTTATCTCGACTTTGCGCCCGGTCTGGCCAAAGCTTATTGTTCTTAAAGTTCCCTCCTCTGCACCATGGCCTATCGTACTCCAGACCTTCTGTCCTCCTCCCTTCCGGGAGCCTGACCAGCAGAAGTTTAATTGTATGTGTCCAGTGCGAGCACTTGATGCATATGGCCACATAGCTGCCCCGTGGAGAAGGGCGGACCAACTGCTTGTTTGCTACGGTCCCCCTAAGCGACATCTTCCTGCTACAAAACAGACCCTCAGTCAGTGGATAGTGGATGCCATTTCCATTTCTTATGAGTCCTCTGATCCCCCCTCGCCTCTGGGGGTCAAGGCCCACTCAGCTAGGAGTGTGGTGGCCTCTAAGTCCTTTTTAGCAGGTGTGTCTATGCAGGACATCTGCAACGCTGCGGGTTGGTCCATACCTCTCACGTTCATCAGGCTGTATGGCCTAGATATGCGAGCCATTCCGGGCTATTCTGTTCTCTCGTCCTAGCTTCCACAACTGGGCAGGGATTTGTAAGTCTGGTGGTGTGGGCATACTTGTTTCCCATAGTGTTCGATCCAGCTCAAGTTCCAGAATGGGAATGTCTCCAAGTTACACATGTAACCATGGTTCCCCAAAGAGAACGAGATGCTGCATCTCAGTGCCATAGTTCCGGCATCCCTGCTAGCGCTTGCTTCATTCCTAGAAGCTGATGCTGGTTCCACTGCACATGCTTTTATAGCTTCCTGGTCATTACATCACCAGCCCATGATGTCTCTCCCATCTATTGGACTAATTACACGTGATTCAGAGCATGGTCACACTGAAGGTATTCCCATAATGTTCGACGCAGCGTCTTGTTCCCTTCCGGGAACCATGGTTACATGCATAACCTGGAGATGATTTATATAAATGTGAAGCATTGATTTTCTCATGAGCTTTAAAAGACTTTTAATTTAATACTAAATATTATACTACATTTTCACTGTTATGTCTGAATCAGGCAAAATATAATTCTGATTACCTTTGAAAAAAGTGACACAATAAACTGAAATATACACATTTATGTTTTTATTCATAATTACATAGCAAAGAAGAAAAATCGAGAAAACAACAAATGCAGAGAAACAAGAGCAACATCAGCAGATCTCAGATCATGAAAAAACACAATGGTATTACAAATTCCAACAAAAATACATGATAAAATATTATTTTACTTAGTAACATGACTCAAGCAGTTTTTATTATTTAAAAAATTACTAATAAATATAAAATAAAAAATAAACCAAAACACATTTAAAGATGACCATGTACAAAGTAATGACTGCTTACAAAATATTTAACTGCTTTACAGTTCATTTTTCACTTGTGAAGTGAAAAAAAAAAATCTGAATTTTAAAAGGCACCACAAAGAAATACAAAGATTTGTTACTCTGTCAAAAAATATTTTTTCCAAAGTATGCATTTCTGAAAAGACATTGTTCACTGACATTATTATTAACTCTGTGAGGCTTGAGAATGTAGTCTTCATACAGGTAATTTAATTAGCAATCATTAAATAAGACACTTCAGTCATTTAGAAAGGTTTTCTCTACTTGGTGCAGATCTGTTTTTAAAAAAATTTCGTACTATGACTTTGATTTCAGCTGTGTTTAAAACATAAATGATGGGATTAAGCATCGGTGGAATAGCATATGCCAGAGATGTGCTGATGACCCTTGCATTGGGGGCAAGAGAAAGCAAGAGCTGCGCAAAGTATGTACAGAATAAGGGAAGGAAATATATCCCTACTAACAACAGATGAGAGACACAGGTCTTTAGAGCTTTTAAACGTCCTTGCCAAGTTGTAATTTTGATTAAAGAAAAAAAAATGCCTAGGTATGACAGGACTATTATGACCAATGGTGCTACAAGGTATAAACCTGTGATGAGAAACGCCATGAACTTATTAATGTTATTGTTATTACATGCCAACCTATACACTGGTCCATGATCACAAAAATAACTCTGTATCACATTAGATTCACAGAATGAAAGTCGGGTGATCAAAGACACCATCAAAGCCACAATAGAAGAATTAAATGCCCAAACTGCTGAGAAAACAATAAACATACTTGTATTGTTTATAATAACATGATATCTTAATGGCAAACAGATTGCAATGAAGCGATCATATGCCAGAACAACAAGAGTGACACTTTGCATAGAACTGAAAAGAAACACAAAAAACATGTTCACCAAACAAGCATTGTATGAGATATACTGTGAGTCAAACAGAAAAGTCTTCACCATGTTAGGAATCAGTGCATTAGTTTCACCAATATCAGCCAAGGCCAAGTTAAACACACCAATGTACTTTGGACTGTGCAGACTTCGTTCAAGAGCAATAATGAGAAGCACTATAGAGTTCCCAATTATAGTAATAAAATATGTGATAAATAAGAATATATAGTAATAATTGCTGTAAGGTATACCTGAAAGTCCAATGATGAAAAAATATTCAGGGTGAACAATGGAGATATTCTGGTGAAAACTTGCATTTAAAGAACTCATCGCAGCTTTGTGTTTGATGTTTTGAACAATCTGTCAACAAAAAAATAAGCAAAATTTAGGAACTGTACATAATTTGTACTATTAAACTTGTAAACACAATTTTACATTTAAAAAATATACCTTCATGTAACTTTGCATTTTGTTTGAGTCACAGACTTGTATTCTCTCATGCTGCAGAGATCTGGCTATCTGTGTCACTGCATCAAAATATATCTTCTGATTTATCTCTTGAGAACCTTCAGACAACACAGTGATGTAATAGTTACATGTTGTAGTAAATGTTTTTGTCACTAGTTTGGATAATTTTTTTTATTCCTCGCAACCACTGCTCTTTCTGCCCTCATTTGTGCATACCATAATATGGTATTTCAATACATTTATTGTTTGTCTATTATGTGACACAGAATGTCTGTGTACTTTCATTTCAAGCACCGAGTGAACATAAACAATTGTATATGATTATATATAATACAACACGGTAATTGTTATTCTGTTTAACGTTAAAAGTAATATTTTACGTAATTAATGCAGCATCCTTTTCGTCCTTGGAATTCTTTGGCTAGAGTTACAGTAGACCATGGGTCTGTCCAAATACCCACATTTGCCAGGTCTTAAAAATGCCAAAGCAAAGTGCCCTTAACACACACTAAATCCACACTCTGAAGTGGTATTGAAGGTTAAGCGTATTCTATCATGCATCATGTTCTGGAAATAAATCGCATAACTTTTTTCCGAGATCTTGTGAGATGTATTGGAAACCTTTCCAGTGTAAATTAAATATCAATAAATAATTAAATATTGCATTTAATTTAGTGGTAAAACATAACGTTGCACATTTTATTGTTGCAAAGATGCGTGTGTATTTAATATAACATTTGCAACTGCTTTTAATTAGATATCAATTAATTAATTAATAATCTGTTATGGGGATAACTGAACAGACATTTAAAAGTTTATATTAAATGCAAAGTATTAAAATCAAATCAAAATCAAAATAAAGCTCTGTAAACACTTGCAATTTTTTTAACTCTATAAGCGTGTCCCACTGGGTAACTAAAAGTTCTACACACATTTGTGGTCTCCATGATGGCCTGCACCCCAGCAGAGTCGGAGCGGATCTCCTCTCGGACAACATCTCCAGGACTCTACACTCCATTTGACTAGTAAGCCAATTCACAAATAACTGCTATGATGGCTTTTGTTCTACCCGCTTAAATGATAGAAGTACTTGCGCTGTCCAATCTATTAAGACTGTGTCTGTTCCCTGAATAGTGAGGTCAAAATATAAATTTAATGTAGGATCTAGAAAAAATCTTATCGTGATTAAACCAGAAAAACGTAAAATAAATGAACAAAAACAATTTCTAAAGTTTGGGCTTATAAACATTAGATCACTCACACCCAAAGCAGTTATTTTAAATGAAATGATCACAGATAATAGTTTTGATGTACTCTGCTTGACTGAAACCTGGCTAAAACCAAATACTTATATTGGTCTAAATGAGTCTACTCCACCAAACTACTGTTATAAACATGAGCCCCGTCAGACTGGTCGTGGGGGAAGTGTTGCAACAATATATAGTTATATTCTCAATGTTACCCAGAAAACAGGATACAGGTTTAAATCATTCGAAATACATCTGCTTAAGGTTAAACTGTCAGATATGCAAAAGAAATCTATTGTATCTCTTTCTCAGGCTACTGTGTATAGACCACCAGGGCCATATACAGAATTCCTAAAAGAATTTGGAGATTCTCGCTGATAAAGCGCTAATTTATCAGCCCACTCATCGTTTTAATCATATGCTAGATTTAATTATATCGCATGGAATCGATCTTACTAACAGATATCGTACCTCAAAGTGATGATGTTACTGACCATTTCCTTGTATCGTGCATTCTGCGTATTGATGATAATAACTATATAGCTTCGCGTTATCGTCCAGCCAGAACTATTGTTCCAGCCACCAAAGACAGATTCACAAATAACCTGCCTGATTTATCTCAACTGCTTTGTATACCCATAAATACACATGAACTAGACAAAATGACTGGCAACATGGGCACTATCTTCTCTAATAAATTAGAAGCTGTTTCCCCCATCAAATTGAAAAAGGTTAGAGAAAAACGTACTGTGCCATGGTACAACAGTGATACCCATGCTCTCAAGAAAGAAACTCGTAATCTTGAGCACAAATGGAGAAAAACTAACTTGGAAGTTTTTAGAATTGCGTGGAAAAACAGTATAGGCTCTAAAAACTGCCAGGGCCGAGCATATCCACAAACTTATAGAAAACAACCAAAACAATCCAAGGTTTTTATTTAGCACAGTGGCTAGATTAACAAATAACCAGATGCCACCCGGTCTAAATATTCCCTCACAGTTAAATAGTAATGACTTTATGAATTTCTTCACTGATAAAATAGATAACATCAGAAATACAATAACAAATGTAGATTCTACAGGGTCTAATATTTTAGTTTTATCCATCGCACCCAAAGATTAACTGCAGTGCTTTACAACTATAGGACAGGAAGAGCTAAATAAACTTATCACTGCATCTAAACCAACAACATGTTTTATTAGATCCTGTACCCACTAAATTACTGAAAGAGTTGTTACCTGTAGCAGAAAAACCGCTTCTCATATTATTAACTCGTCGTTATCTTTAGGTCACGTCCCAAAACCATTCAAGCTGGCGGTTTATTAAGCCTCTTATTAAGAAACCACAACTAGATCCTAGTGAACTGGCAAATTACAGACCCATTTCAAATCTTCCATTTATGTCTAAAAATTTAGAAAAAGTTGTGTCTGCTCAATTGTGCTCCTACCTGCAAAAAAATTATCTCTATGAAGAATTTCAGTCAGGTTTCAGGCCCCATCATAGCACAGAAACTGCACTTGTTAAAATTACAAATGACTTGCTTCTTGCATCGGACCAAGGCTGCATCTCATTGCTAGTTTTACTTGATCTTAGTGCTGCATTCGACACCATAGATCACGACATTCTCAAAGATAGATTACAAAACTACACAGGTATCCAAGGGCAGGCTTTAAGATGGTTTCGATCCTACCTGTCTGATCGCTACCACTTTGTTTATTTAAATGGGGAGTCATCTCATTTATCACCAGTAAAATATAGAGTGCCACAAGGATCTGTCCTAGGTCCTCTGCTATTTTCAATATACATGTTGCCCCTTGGTAATATCATTAGAAAATACGGGATTAGTTTCCACTGTTATGCTGATGATACTCAACTATATATCTCAACAAGACCAGGTGAAACTTCTAAATTATCTAAGCTAACAGAGTGTGTTGAAAATGTAAAAGATTGGATGACCAATAATTTTTTCCTATTAAATTCAGATAAGACAGAGATATTACTTATTGGACCAAAAAACATTACACAGAATCTCGTAGGTTACAATTTGCAATTAGACGGATGTACTGTTACTTCCTCTACTGTCAAAATCTGGGTGTTATATTAGACAGTAACTTGTCTTTTGAAAATCATATTACACAAAAACAGCATTCTTCCATCTTAGAAACATTGCCAAGCTACGAAACATGTTACCTTTTTCTGATGCAGAAAAGCTAGTTCATGCGTTCATGACCTCTAGACTGGACTATTGTAATGCACTGCTAGCTGGTTGTCCTGCATCTTCAAAAACAAGCTACAGGTAGTCCAAAATGCAGCGGCTAGAGTCCTTATCAGGTCAAGAAAATATGATCATATTACCCCAATTTTACAGTCTCTGCACTGGCTACCTATTAAGTTCCGTATCAGTTACAAAATATTATTACTTACTTATAAGGCCCTTAATGGCTTAGCTCCTGCGTACCTAACTAGTCTTCTACCACGCTACAACCCATCAAGCTCCCTAAGGTCACAAAATGCTGGACTTTTGATAGTACCTAGGATAACAAAGTCCACTAAAGGAGGTAGAGCTTTTTCGCATTTGGCTCCCAAACTCTGGAATAGCCTTCCTGATAATGTACGGGGTTCAGATACACTTCATCTGTTTAAATCTAGATTAAAAACACACCTCTTTGGCCAAGCATTCAAATAATTCATCTCATAATTTTGGACTGCAGTTATATCTGATCAAATGCGCATTATTATTCTTTAGCTTGGGTTAAACTAATTAATTTTACTTGGCTGGAACAGCGGCTACGCTAATTATGTCTCTGTTTGTTTCTCTGTTTTGCCACGGGATTTACACAAGCTCCAGTCTGGATTCAGAACTCCTGAGAAGAGATGATGCCAACCCCTCAGAGGACCTCAGATGATGCTAACCCAGAGACAACATACAGAACTACCACATTTTGCTGTAAGTTTGATTGCATAATTGCTGTTAATAGTGTTAATCGTCTGTTTGTTTACGTCTTTTATTGATTTTTCTGAACATTTCTGCCATATGCACATAAACTGACAGTCATCACTGATAAGCTACTTCTAAATATTGTAGAAACCTAATTTTCTGTAAAGTTGCTTTGCAATGATTTGTATCGTAAAAAGCGCTATACAAATAAACTTGAATTGAATTGAACTGAACTGGACTGACTTTTCCATGTTCCCTCCATTAACCTTGAACCTTCTGCGTTTGCAAAATACCCTAGACAAGACAACACAAGCCCTGCCTTGATGTAATGATTGACAGGGAGGGGTTGTGATCTGCTCGGAAAATCCAGTGCTGCCACCTTGTGGAACAATTGATTAGGGCTTACAAAGTATACGCAGTTACAAAAATTTATTCCTTTTAGGCCCACGTCTGACTCTAATCTAGATATCAGAATAGAGTGGTCCACAGTATCAAATGCTGCTGATAAATCTAAAAGAAGCAGGACTACAGAATCACGAGAGTTGTTAGCTAAAAGGATGTCATTTAACAATCTTGAGAAGGGCCGTTTCAGTACTATGAACAGATTTGAAACCAGATTGAAATTGTTCAGAAATACAGTTACAATTTAAAAAGAACTGCAGTTTGTCAAACACATTTTTTTTCCCTAAAACCTTTGAGATAAATAACAAAACATAAATGGGACGGAAGTTATTCAGGATAAAAGGATCTAGTGAAGGCTTCTTGAGAAGTGAAAAAGGATTAATTTCAACAAATTTACTGTCAATACAGACGCTGCATATCTATAGTCTTTGGCAGCATCCATTGCATCCAACACGTTTTCTCACTATCCAATATGACTTGTATGCACCATTTGTGTCAATGCATTTAGAAAAAATAAAAGACGTCTAAATCATGATTTCGCTACCCTTTTGCTTTACTTTTGGCTTAGAATGATTTTGAAATTCACACTGCATTTTGCTACAGTTAGCAGACAGTGATGAAAATGCAATCTTAAAAAAAAATGTAGGACTTTCCAAGTGTAGGAAATGGCAAATGGAAATTAAATAGGCCTAATTAAATTTACATTTTAATTTTACTCCTAACATTGCACATATGTGTGGGGAAATGCCAATTTAAATACAGAAATACAGTGCCATTTTACATATTGCATATTACATTTCAAAATGAATATTGCTAATATGCTTCCATACAAGTGTGTTTCCAGAATATTCTACCTCTGACCTGTTGATGCTTAGATTGTGCTTTTGTTTTTCTTATGAAAAAAAAAAAAAAAGTAGTGTAGGACACACAAGCTATATGCAGTATATATAGTAACATCTAAATAGCCTACTGCACCTTTATAAACGACATACGCTTACTAAAATGTAGCCACTAGATGGTAGTGAAAGACAGAGTGAACAGCATTTATGCAACTGAGAGTGTGATATGAAACCCATTGTGACTTTTTTCCGTATAAATATCATTTAAATGACTTTAGAAATAATCTTTATTTTCTCACTTTGTTTTCATTCTAAATATTTATTGTGCGGTTTAAGGTTCAAAAAACACATTATTTTCCACATACTGTACATTATTGTTTCTCCTCTATGCCCTGCCTTTCTGAAATGCATCGTATTTTACAAAGCTCATCGGTCTGAAAAGCGAGGTGTGCTCTGATTGGCCAGCTATCCAGTGCTTTGTGAATGGGGCGGGGTCTCCTCATGCAAAGACTTTCACCATTGGCTCTGGGTCCAGCGAAGTGTTATTAACTAACATTTTAAAATAAAACTTTAAAAATTAAATATCGTTTCTAGTTTATCTAAAATAAAATATGCGATATAAATAAATATTCTCCATAAGACCAGAGCCCAAAGCATGTGGCCAGTGGTGTTTGGACTGAAGTTTGAACATCTGCTTAATGATATAAACGAGAAGGCTATAACTGCAGCCTGGAGATCTCCAAATGGGGGTGGGAACTCCAAAATGGGGTGGGAGCTCCAAAATAGGGTAAATAAAGAAAGTTGCAGCTCAGATGAACCGTTAATAAGATTATACGATATAAGATCATTCAGTAACTCCCCAACCATACCTCACCGGACAATGGCACCTTTTTAGCTACACTCAGCGTCAGTACCCCCTCCTACCCTGCAAATTTTGAGCCCCAGGATGCCCCCGTTGCTTAGAACAAAGCGATAAAGTAAAAGCTTTCCCATGTGCTGTGCTGCACTGGGATGGCTCACGGGAGAGCTCGTGAGTGATTCTTGCATCACGGCGCGTAAACATAAAACCACATCTGCATTTGTGATCAGAGAACTGACAAATAACAAGCTCTACTCTACACTGCTCAAAACTTGGGTTTGAATCATCAGTGGCAAAACCTTTACATATGTAAACGTACTTACAGACTGTGAGTCAGAAGTGCCGGTATTGTAGTCTTCTCTCCCAGGAAACAGTCCTCCATAAAATGCGTTGCACACATATAAATATTTGGATTGAACTGTTCTGGAACAGTGTTGTAAATACAACTTAACCACTGATTTCTAGATGTGTCCTCTTTTGGAAGGCCAAACAAAGTATTTTCACTTTCACAAAGAAAAGGATTCTCCACGACATGGCACCGGTGGCAACAGTGAGAATCAAAGTTACACCTTTTTCTTGTGTGAACATTTGGTGGCGTTATGCAAATCTTCCCACATTGTGACGTAGACATGTTGGGGTGTCTTTAAACAAGGCATTTAACTTTTATAAAGAATATCTCTTTGGGTTTGAGACTTTAGTCTTTGCAACTTTAGGGATCTTATTTATTCATGAAAAGCTTGTAATACTCCAGAGAGAAAGGAAAACTTGAAATCACATCATACGACCCCCACTTTGGCCTTCGGAATTGAAGTGCTATTTGTGTCATCATAAAGTCATCATAAACTTCAAACAAAGTTCTTTTTCGTTGTTTGTTTGGGGGCAAAAAGACGTTAGAAAAGGCTGAGCGACAGTATACTGTTTTCAAACATTCCGACACCCCTGCACTGCTGGAGGCGGGGTTTAGATTAATTTAAACATAACTCACGACACTCGCGTTTATCCCCTAAACACAACAATGATGAAATGATGAAGTGTAGGCAATCTAGGTGTGAGACGGGAACCAATGGTCAGAATATTATAGACAAAATTTTATGGGAATTGTGAATATCTCATAGTCTGTGAAACTTTAGCACAGGGTCTCCAACCCTGCTCCTGGAGAGCTACTGTCCTGCAGATTTCAGCTCCAACCCCAATCAAACACACCTGAACCAGCTAATCATGGTGTTCAGGGCTACTTGATAATTACAAACAGGTGTATTGGAGCAGAGTTGGAACTGAAGTCTGCAGGATGGTAGCTCCCCAGGAGCAGGGTTGGAGACCCCGTGCTAAAGTTTTGTATGATGTGGAAAAAAAATATTGGAGTCAGTTTGTTGCTTTATCTTATTAGTGTTCATTTATTTTCATAAACTGGATAAATCGTTACACCGTTTTATATTTTATGTGGTGTCATGATTTACTTTTGATAAAAACAAAGGTTTTTAGTATGTTGGTTTGGCATTTCATTTATTGTATACCCTTTAAATTCACTTATTAAAAGAAAAACAACAGCAGCAGCAGTATGGTGTAACATTTATTTGAAACATATGTATTTGGTACTTGCTACCTTATATCTTTACTCTTTCCTTTCATTCGTTTCATGGCTTTGAAAAACTTGCTCTACGTCCCTTTTTGCATAACTCTGGGTCGTCAACACTGAGCTTCGTTGCAATTTCTTTCTAGAAATTAAATGCTTTCTCTGAGTCTCTCCAGGAGCGATTGTGCAGGTGTGGATATATCTGTGCCAGCTCAGCTATTCGACACTCCAGTGTATTCATGTTGCTGGTGACTAGGCCGGAGATATTGTTCTGTCTTGCTGGACCTCCGTTGAATGAGAAACCAACAAACCACCGGTGGAAAAGAAATTGCATGTCAAAGAAGGTGGAGTTTCAGAACACACCCACCGATTGGATAACCGCCACGGACCAATGGAAACTCAAAGGTGTTTAGGAGACAAAACAAACTCCCCCAGAAAGTTCGCTTTGGTCAGCTGTATCGAACTGCCGACACAAACTCAAAATGAACTTCGTTTCGGCCTGATTTTATTCAAAATGATGTCATATCAGTTCGTTCTTTGATTTTGTTTGAAGTGCGCTACTTTATTTAACTTTATTTTTATTCTTTTTTTACATGACCTTATTTGTATAGTTTTATTTTATATTTTATATTTGATCTGTATCTGTATGGATTTTTTTAGGCTCTACTGTTAGTGTTATCTGTATGCACCATGGGTCTGAGAGTAACGCAATTTCAATTCTCTGTATGTACAGTATGTACTGTACATGTGGAAGAATTGACAATAAAGCAGACTTGACTTGACTTGACTAAGTATATCGGGGCCTTAACTGTACTTGCATGAATTGAATTAATACAGTAAAGAATACAAGAAATTATTTTGTGTAAATTTACTATGTATATGTATTTAGACATCGACAATCAGTTAAGTAGTAACTTAAACACCACTTGTGTAAAAATGAACACCTTGATTACAAGTTCAAATCTGAAAATATTAAAATAATGTTAATTTATTTAGAAAGTCAACTGTTTCTTCAGAATTGACCCACTACTAACAGTAAAAGATTACAATGTAGTATCATGAAATAAGTGAACATAGTAATTATAATTTTTTCACAAATTGCTTGATAAAATATCCTGTCTTTTCAGTTGTTTTGACTTGAGGTGAGTAAGAACACAAGCTTTACATTTACTTTTGACATCAGCTGCATTCATAAACAAGTACTGTAAATAAGTAGCATATCACTGTTGTTCATCAATTCACACATTCAGTCCCAGTGGTGATGATGACACTTCATCTATGATATATATTAAAAATGAAAAAACACAAACAATAATTGCAGTCATTTTGAAATGTTCTTTCTAATCGGTGCAGATCTGTTGCTGAGCATTTTCCGTAATAAGTTTTTGATTTCAGCTGTGTTTAAAACATAAATAATAGGATTTAGCATTGGTGGTACAACATATGCCAGAGATGTACTGATGACCCTTGCATTGGGTGTGAGAGAAAGCAAGAGCTGTGCAAGGTATGTGAAGCATATTGGGAGGAAATATATCCCTACTAACAACAGGTGAGAAACACAGGTCTTCAGAGCTTTTAAACGTCTTTCCCAAGTTGTAATTTTGCTTAAAGCAAGAAAAATGCCCAGATATGACAGGAATATAATAATCATTGGTGCAATAAGGAATGAAGATGTGATGACAAATCCCACTGACTTATTAATGTTATAGTCATTACATGCCAATCTATATACTGGTCCATGATCACAAAAATAACTTTGTATCACAGTGGATTCACAGAATGAAATTCGAGTGATCAAAGACACCATCAAGGCCACCAAAGAAGAATTAAATGCCCATATTGCAGGGAAAACTAAAACCATACTAGTATTGTTCACTATGGCATGATATCTTAATGGCAAACAAATTGCAATGAAGCGATCATATGCCAGAACAACAAGAGTGACACTTTGCAAACTACTAAAGAAGAACACAAAAAACATGTTAGCCAAACAAGCATTGTAGGAAATGTACTGTGAGTCAAAAAGAAAAGTCTTCATCATGTTAGGAATCAGTGCATTAGTTTCACCAATATCAGCCAAGGCCAAGTTAAACACACCAATGTACTTTGGACTGTGCAGACTTCGTTCAAGAGATATAATGAGAAGGACTATAGAGTTTGCAATCATAGTAATAAAATAAATAAGAAATAAGAATATATAGAAATAACTGCTGTTTGGTATACCTGAAAGTCCAATGATGAAAAAGTATTGAGGACGGATAATGGAGATATTCTGGGATAAACTTGCATTTACAGAATTCATGACAGCTTTTGCATTTGATGTTTTTCACAGGCTGAAAGTAGAAATTACTATATATAAAAAAAAAACATAAGAAAAATGTAGAGAATACTCAAAACTGTTATTCCACACTTTTAACAGCAATTTTTAAATGCAAGAAATATACAGATAACATTAAAAAAATACAGACCTGTACAAATAAACAAATAAAGCTTAAGAGCTATAGAGCAAACAATGACTGTGCATTTAAAATCCAATGCTCATCCTTATTCTCTCATGCTGCAAAGATAACTGGCTGGCTGTCACTGAATCCAAATATATATTCTGATTCATCTCTTGAGGGCTTTCAGAAAACATGATGTAATTCTTGTATGTATGTTATAGTATAGTTGCCGCTAGTCTTTAAAGATGAACTTTATGCTTGTCTTTAATGCTAGTCTAATTCTGTCCATGGACTTCCATCTGATTGACACCAGAGGTCACCCTTCCTGTACATTGACTCCCACTACACAATGTTGCCTTCGGAGGCTGCATTCCAAGGCAGGAAGGCATCAAGGCATGTATGAATCCAAATTCTGCATTACTTCCTTTCTCTGGCGGTACCTTCTTCTGATTGAACTTTGTAGGCAGCAAAGATGTAACCTTCACTGCCTTTGATATCTCAAAATCCTGTGCGTTCCATTCTGTGATGGTTGAGCCAAAAAAAAAAAAAAAAATATGGCATCTGAAAGTTGCGTTTGGTGGTCAGTTTGTGTGAAAATGTATATTTCTGACTAACTTTTTGCACTTTTGACATTAGTTCTAGCGAGATATAAGTATTATAGTAATTTGTTTAGTTATCACAAAAACTCATTCTATTTTGTTGTAGATCATTAAACCTTTACGCTGCTTCAGTCCAAGTCCAAAATCAGTTTCATGAGATGCCTTCGTGCAAAAACGCTGCCTGCAAATTCATTTCCTCATACGGCAGAGAGGCAGCAAGTCAGCTGCCTAAGTTTTCGGATGCAGCCATGGACTTCCTCTCGCTCACTGCCGAGTATTGTTTTAGCATTTATCACTCTCATAGTGGTAGCTACATTAAGGAGCCAGTTTAGTTTTTCTTTCTTAGTTCCCAGTCTCAGTTCTTAGTCTTGTTCCCTTTCAGTCGGTCACTCCCACGACGTCACATCGGTGACCGACTAATTGGGATATCGCTTTGATAGACCAATCTACTTTGAGTGTAAACTAAACGAGCCAATGCACACTTGCATGCAATTATTACATCCAGCTGCCGCTGATCACAGCGTGAGTATAACAAGGCAGCAGGTGCAATTCATAACAGCTTTTCGCTTCGGAGCTGAGTGTTAGTATTGTTCTGCTCAGCTGTGTCTGCTGTGAACTACGAGTTCAGCACACTCTCAGAAGCTTCGTGTGTTGGTGAGACGGCGCTTCAGCGGTGGTCGTTCCTGAGTCGAGTGGGTTGCGCACTTCAGGCTGCACTACCCCCAGTCGTGTTGCAAGCGACCAATTCCCCTGTGCGCCTCAGCACTAAAACAACATTTCCTAAAGAGCAAATTTCTCTAAAAGAGCTTCACATGTGCGTCTTTGTAAAGTTGATGGATTGTCCTTATAAGGATGACGTTTCACGCGTGCGATTCTGGGTGCGGTCGTTACCAGGAGCGCCATCTGTGGCTGAGTCTGGTTGAAATGAGGCCTCTTTGGCGACGCGGTCGAGAACCTGGCCCAGCAATTCTCGGCTGCATGGAAGCAGACTGAGGCGGTCCAACCTTCTGCCTGGGCGGGCAACTGCTGCCTCCACCCATCTGCTGGCCGCAGCCCAGCCTGCTCGTCGCTGAGGGCGGCCCCCTGAGTCAACCCCCAAGCAAGTGGCTTGGATCTGTGAGTTTTGAACCGGGCCCTTCTTTGGCTACCGTTCAAGATGTTGATGCAGAAATGCATCTTCAGGTGCATCCGTCCCCGAGATTGGTTTGCAGCGAATGACCTGAAGGACGCATACTTTCATGTATCGATCCTTCTGACACTCGGCATGGACACACTGGCACAAAACTGGCCGCAGGGCCTACGCAAATATGCATTTCCCCCAGTGAGCCTTCTCGCACAGACACTGTGCAAAGTCCGGGAGGATGTGGAGCAAGTCTTGCTAGTGGCGCCGTATTGGCCCACTCGGACCTGGTTCCCTGAACTAGTGCTCCTCGCGACAGCCCCTCCTTGGCCGATTCCTCCTTGACCCGCATCCAGACCTTTGTAAACTCCATGACCTACTCCAGGAGCACCGTCTACGAGACACGCTTACACCTTGAAGTGGAACCTGTTCGTCGAGTGGTGTTATTCTCGCCGAGAGGACCCCCGAAGATGCCCAATTGCGGCCGTGCTTTCCTTTCTGCAGCAAGGGCTGGAGCGAAGGCTGTTTCCCTCCACCCTTCAGGTTGCTGCTATTGCTGCATACCGTGACCCTGTGAATGGGAAGTCTTTAGGTAAGCATGACCTCATCATCAGGTTCCTTAGAGGGGCCAGGAGGTTAAATCCTTCCCGGCCCCACCCATACCCTCTTGAGATCGGACTCTAGTGCTAAAATCACTATAGCAGGGCCCATTCGAGCCTTTGCATTCAGTTGAGCTAAAGTTTCTTTCATTGAAATCTCTGCTCCTGCTTGCACTGGCCACCATCAAGAAGGTAGGGGACCTGCACGCATTTTTGGTCGACGAGTCGTGCCTAGAGTTTGGGCCGGATGACTCCCAGGTAATCCTGAGGCCCCGGCCTGGCTATGTGCCCAAGGTTCCCACTACACCCTTCAAAGAACAAGTGGTGAACCTGCAAGCGCTGCCCCTTGAGGAGGCAGACCCAGCCCTGACTTTGCTCTGTCCCGTCCGAGAATTGAGATGCTATGTAGACCAGACACAAAGCTTCAGAACCTCAGACCAGCTCTTAGTCTATTACGGAGGCCGGCAGAAGGGGAATGCTAACTCTAAGCAGAGGATGGCCCACTGGATTGTGGATACCATAACCCTGGCTTATCAGGCACAGGGTGTGCCCTGCCTGTTCAGGTTGCGAGCTCATTCAACTAGAAGTGTTGCATCCTCCTGGGCGCTGGCTTGTGATGCCTCGCTGACAGATATTTGTAGAGCTGCGGGCTGGGCGACCCATAACATGTACGCTAGTTTCTATAGCCTTCGTGTAGAGTCGGTATCCTCCTGTGTTCTCACCTCAAATGGGTAGTGGCACCGAGAGGCCCCGGTTAGTGTCAGCTTGCTAAAACTGAACAAGCAAGCTTCTGTCAAGCTTCTGTCAGGCTATAGTTTTTTTGGTGTGTTCCACATCAAGACACCTTTCTCCTTAGAATACTGAAGCCTGATTTGCTTAATTTATAATGCTGCGCATGGTGCCATTTTAATCAGAGTTTTCCCCTTCACCTGAATTATTGGGAAGCCTCTCCTTCAAACTTTGTCCTTCCTGTTCGGGACCACTAGAGCTCCCCAACGATCATGACAGTTGCGTCTTCTGCCTGGGCCGTACCCACACAGATGCTGCCACTGAGGATCCCGACTGCCCTCACTGCAACACCATGAGTGCCAGGAATCTCCATAGGAGGATGGCCCTCATACTCGATGATGTGTCTTCCCCCCATCTGTCACCCTTCTTCTCTGCTGCTCCTCTGGAGCCAAAAAGAAAGAAGCAACTAGCTGTTACGGAAACCAACACTGCTGCACCACTGCTAATATTGCTGGGAGCTGGGCAGCGGGCCAGGCAGAGTCAGCCCTCCACTCAAAGGCTGTTCTCCAGGTCTTCCAGGCAAAAATGCTTAAATGCAAGGTCCAGACCCAGAAATCTTTAGGGAGCTTCGCAATGCCACTGATCTCGTCCTGCAAGCCACTAAGAGTGTACTCACACTAGGCACGGTTGCCTTGAACCGAGTCCGAGCGTGATTATCTCTGCCCCACCTCTTCCAAGCGAACCAGGGACGGCTTAATGAACAGCGCTGGAACGTGGTAAGGAGTGATCACACTAAACAAATGAACTGGGCTTTGGGGGTCAAATGCACTCGGGTACAGTTCAAAATACCTATGCAGTCTGCCAGTTGTGCGGCAGAATGCTGTTTTGTGTTTGTTCCACATATCTGTGCAATAAAATCCAAACAACTTCACAAAAAGAGCTTCTCTCCTGTTACCACTGTCACATGCATTCGTGCTTTTCACAGCCCCTTGTCACTCAGCAGCGGGCTGTCAGATCCTGTCAGGCTGAATCCTCTTTCACAGTTCACGGAGGCATGGAGAATACTACCAGGTATATCAGCGTGTGTGTTGAACACGATAATAAGCAGCAACACACTTCAGTTTGCACACAGACCACCCTGGTTTAATCCTGTGGTAATGCCGGAAGTTCAAGCCTCAAACGCTTCAGTTTTCTAAGCAGAAATACACAATCTCCTCACAAAAGGAGCCTGGAAATTGTGCCTCCCGAGGAATGAGAGACCAGTTTTTACAGCCATTATTTTTTAGTATTCTAGATCTATGTCGTTTGAATCATTATCACAATAGATGCTTCGTGCACAGGTTGGGAAGCCCTCTGCGACAGCCACCCAGCATCTAGCATTTGGACAACTTAAAAAAAAGAAAAAAAAGAAAAAAGGCACACTGAAGCCTGAAGCTCAAGGCAGTTCTCCTGGCACAAAGGGGTTTTATGCTCAAGATTTATAAAACATGTCAGTGGTAGCGTATATAAATCGCCAGGGAGGCATCCACTCTTCATCACTTCTCTGACTCTCTAAGTTGTGGGTGGATTAACTATCTCTTGTCGATTAGCGCTGTCCATGTCCCCGGCCACTTGAACTGCAGGGTAGACATGTAATCAATGCAAAGATTGGCTCAGGGGGAGTGGAGACTCCACTCCCAGACCGTGGAAATGATCTAGAAATGTATTTGGATGACCGGAGGTGGACCTTTTCACATCAGTGGAGAACACTCATTGTCCAAGAACTCCACTCTGGGAGTGGAGGCACTTGCCCACTCTTGGCCGAGAGTTCACAAGTATGCTTTTTCTCCAGTGAACATCCTACATCGGGTACTGTGCAGAATCAGACAGAAGAACCAGTTCTGCTGGTTGTAAGGAAATGGCCCACTCAGCCCTGGTTCCTGGACCTTCTCAAAATGTTTTCGAGCCCTCCCTGGCCTATTCCTTTGAGAAGGGACCTCCTCTCCCAGGCAAACAGTTTAACCTGGCACCCTAATCCAAGTCCACAGGCACCTGTACACTCTTAAATGGAAGGTTTTCACGGATTGGTGTGCCTCAAAGAATATAGATCCAGCAACCTGGTTAATCTCATTCATTCTGTCCTTTTTACAAGATATTTTATTTATTTCCAAGTATGCTTGCGCACACAAGGAATTTGTTTTAGCTTATGTCACTAAAACAAATTCCTTGTATGCACAAACATACTTGGCAATAAAGCGCTTTCTGATTCTGATTCTGAAATGGAACATTTTCACAGATGGGTGTGACTCAAAGAATATAGATCGAGCAACCTGCTTAATCTCATTAATTCTGCCCTTTTTACAAGATGATGGCTGCACACACTCCACACCCATAGCTGCAAAGTCTATGTAGCTGCAGATTCAGCCTTCCATAATGGTAGTGACAGGCAGTCAGTCTGCAAGAACGAATCAGTGATTACATTTCTCCATGGCACGAGGCAGCTTAACCCTCCATCCCTGGCCACAATCCCTGTTTGGGACTTGACTCTGATCCTGAATGACATGACACGCCCCCCTTTTGAGCTGTTTCAGTCAGCCTCACTTAAAGTGCTCTCTCAGGACAGCTTGCACTCACTTGAGAGGATATACATGCTCTCTGTCAATGAATCCTGCTTGAGCTATGGTGTTAATGACAGTAAAGTCGTTCTTAAGCCAAGTAAGGTATACATACCTAAAGTGCTTTCAACATTGTTCAGAAATAAAGTGATAACCCTCCCAGCTTTCACCTAGAGCAAGCCTGTTGACAGGGAAACCCCCCTCTGTAGCTGCTTTGCCCTGTGCATGCTCTGCACATCTCAAATTTTTTCAGTTCAGGAAAACTAGGCAAGGTAAGATTTCTATTGTTACGACTGCTATTACTTAGCCATTGTGCTTGATATTCATCTGCAGCAAAATGGAGCCTGAAACCCTCACTCATGGTGTGGGTTTTCCACTAGCACTCTTACGTCATGTATGATGCCACTTATTTTCCTAGAGCCTTGCACGTTTATTCTTTGAAGCACAGAGTTTGTCACTCGCTGCATCATCTGTGCCTCCACTTTTATTATTAATATTATGTTAATTCTCATTCCGTGACTACCTGGGCCCCGCCCTCCCTTAGAGTGCGGGGTTTCAACCAGGTCCACTGGCATGCAAATACAGGAAACCTTTTCACTTGATTCTGATTGGCTCTAGCAAGTCTATGTCAAGTGACATCCCCATCTTTACTGCATGTGTCCTCTCTACTTCAAAAACTACATTATGTCCCCGCTTTTAGTATCCGTACCCCAATGTGTCAGCAAAGCTACATGTAACATTGAGAGACATCTCAAAAGGGAATGTCTCTGGTTACTAAACGTAACTGCAGTTCCCTGTGGGCCTACTTAACCTACCTAACATTGTTTGTGAGGCAGACAGACTGTCAGTTTAAATCTAGATTAAAGACCCATCTCTTTAACCTGGCTTACACATAACACACTAACACATTTCTAATATTCAAATCCGTTAAAGGATTTTTAGACTGCATCAATTAGGACAACCGGAACCGGGAACACTTCCCATAATACCTAATGTACTTGCTACATCTTTAGAAGAATGGCATCTATGCTAATATTAGTTTGTTTCTTTCTTATTCCGAGGTCACCGTAGCCACCAGATCCAGTGTGTATTCAGATCAAATGGTCACTGTGGTCACCCGGATCCAGTACGTATTCAGCCCAGATGGTGGATCAGCACCTAGAGAGGACCTCTACAGCCCTGAATGTCAGTGGAGATCAGGACAACTAGTTAAGCCCCAGAGACAGATCCACAGTGAAGTCCTTGTCTCCTAGACGGCCACCGGAACAAGACCATGGATGTCACAGTGTCTGGTCTGTGTATCCCTGGGTGTCCACTAGAGGTCTCACTTCCCATTATCGTCACCCCACTTCAGAACTACATTTCCCATAGTCTTGTCTGTTTCATCACTGCTCATTGCACTCAGCTGTCCCTGGTCATTAATCATTGCACTCAGCCAATTCCCCGTTAGTATTGTAATCACCTGTCTATATATACCTGGTTTGTTTCTGTCTGTGTCACGGAGTCCTTGTTGAATGTCACCTTCTGTTTCGAGTTTCCTTGCCTGAGTTTGTGTTTCTTGTTTTGGACTGATAACCTGGATTTGACCTTTGCCTGGATGTTATCTGATTTTGGATCACCCCAATAAACATACTGCTTTTGGATCTACCTGTCTGTGTGCGTGTCGTGACAGAAGGACTCCGTCAAACCTAGATCCAGCGATATGTTTTTTGAGGATTCTCCCCCAGCCATCGAGCGGGAGAGAGGGAGTGAGTTTGAGGGAACCCGCCTGGTTGTTTTCCGTGGGACCCGGGGAGGTCGCAGAGGAGTGAGTGGTCGAGAGGAGGTCCGGCATCGCTCTCCACCATGGCCCCCCGTCGACCCTGGGCTCGTGAGGGACGGATCGGAGCCGCCGTCTCTCCATCACGAACGGAGAAGGGGGAGGAAGCACACGTCCGCCGAGACTGTGTCTGCGGGGAAGAGGGCGACGGAAACGTTTTTGGATTATTTTGCTATGCTGTCCAAAATCCTAGACGTTCCCAAGGGTGTTAACGTCACATCGGCTGAGCCAGCGCCACAGCGCAAGATGGTCGCCAGCCCTGCGCCACAGCACAAGATGGCCGCCAGCCCTGCGCCACAGCACAAGATGGCCGCCAGCCCTGCGCCACAGCACAAGATGGCCACCAGCCCTGCGCCACAGCACAAGATGGCCGGCAGCCCTGCGCCACAGCACAAGATGGCCGCCAGCCCAGGGGTATTGAAGTAGATTGTTGTGTGAACGCCTGAGTCTTCCGTCAAGGAGCCACCGACTCGCCATCATAGAGGGCGGAGGAGGAGGAGACAGGCGTCTGCCGTTCCTCAAAGCCCGGAGGGGGTTCCCGAGCAGGCCGTTCCGGAGGTCGAGGCGGTGCCCGATGCTGTTCCGGAGGCCGATGCGGTGCCCGAGATGGTTCCGGAGGCCGAGGCGGTGGCCGATGTTGTTCCAGAGACCGAGGCGGTGCCCGATGCCGTTCCGGAGGTCGAGGCGGTGCCCGATGCCGTTCCGGAGGTCGAGGCGGTGGCCGATGCCGAAGCGGTGCCCGATGCTGTTCCGGAGGTCGAGGCGGTGCCCGATGCTGTTCCGGAGGCCGAGGCGGTGGCCGATGCCGAAGCGGTGCCCGATGCTGTTCCGGAGGCCGAGGTGGTGCCCGATGCTGTTCTGGAGGTCGAGGCGGTGCGATGCTGGGTTCCGGAGGCCGAGGCAGTGGCCGATGTTGTTCCAGAGACCGAGGCGGTGCCCGATGCCGTTCCGGAGGTCGAGGCGGTGCCCGATGCCGAGGCAGTGATCGATGCTGTTCCGCAGGTCGAGGCGGTGCCCGAGGCTGTGCCCGATGCCGAGACTGTGCCCAATGCCGAGGCGGTGCCCGAGGCTGTGCCCGATGCCGAAGCGGTGCCTGATGCTGTTCCGGAGGCCGAGGCGGTGGCCGATGCCGAAGCGGTGCCCGATGCTGTTCCGGAGGCCGAGGCGGTGCCCGATGCTGTTCCGGAGGCCGAGGCGGTGCCCGATGCTGTTCCGGAGGCCGATGCGGTGCCCGAGATGGTTCCGGAGGCCGAGGCGGTGGCCGATGTTGTTCCAGAGACCGAGGCGGTGCCCGATGCTGTTCCGGAGGCTGAGGCGGTGCCCGAGATGGTTCCGGAGGCCGAGGCGGTGCCCGAGATGGTTCCGGAGGCCGAGGCGGTGTCCAGGGCCGTTCCCGAGGCGGTGTCCTTGTCCCATGCCGTTCCTGAGGCCGCTCCCAGGGCGGTGCCCGAGCCCGAGGTCGTGCCCGAGGTCGTTCCCGAGGCGGTGCCCGAACCCGAGGTCGTTCCCGAGGCGATACCCGTGTCCAAGGCTGTTCCCGAGGCGGTGCCCTTGTCCAAGGCCGTTCCCGAGGCGGTGTCCAATGCCGTGACCTGGCCATCGCCACAGTCTGCTCCTCACTGGCTCCCCGAATGGCAGGTTCCGTTCAGGCCACTCAAATGGCGAATTCCTCCCTGGCCGTCTGCACAACGAGAATGGACTGATCCACCGGGGGCCACCTGAACTGCCTGGTCCCTCGTGGTCCCCTGAACTTTCGGGTCCACCATGGCCCCCTGATCTGACCGAGCCACCTTGGCTGCCAGGGGAGCCATCGCTGCCAGTCCCAGTTCCCCTACACGGGCCTGGCCCGCCATCCCTCCCCCTGTTCTGCCTCCACCAGTCCACCTCCCTCCTGGTCTCTTTGTTTTGTGTTTGTTTTGTTCTGAGGAGCATCTGGAAGCTGCTCCTTAGGGGGGGGTAATGTCACAGTGTCTGGTCTGTGTATCCCTGGGTGTCCACTAGAGGTCTCACTTCCCATTATCGTCACCCCACTTCAGAACTACATTTCCCATAGTCTTGTCTGTTTCATCACTGCTCATTGCACTCAGCTGTCCCTGGTCATTAATCATTGCACTCAGCCAATTCCCCGTTAGTATTGTAATCACCTGTCTATATATACCTGGTTTGTTTCTGTCTGTGTCACGGAGTCCTTGTTGAATGTCACCTTCTGTTTCGAGTTTCCTTGCCTGAGTTTGTGTTTCTTGTTTTGGACTGATAACCTGGATTTGACCTTTGCCTGGATGTTATCTGATTTTGGATCACCCCAATAAACATACTGCTTTTGGATCTACCTGTCTGTGTGCGTGTCGTGACAATGGAACCAGAGTCCTCTGCACAATCTGACTTTGCTGCAGCCTGGAATTGAACTGCTGGTTTTGTCTGTCCAGAAGAGAACTGGCACCCCGACTGAGCCTGGTTTCTCCCAAGGTTTTTTCTCCATTCTGTCACCGATGGAGTTCTGGCTCATTGCTGCTGTCACCTCTGGCTTGCTTAGTTGGGGACACATCATTTCCAGTGATATCGTCAGCTTGATTGCACAGATATTAATTAAACTGAACTGAGCTGGATGATGACATCACTGAATTCAATGATGAACTGCCTTTAACTGAAAAATTAATGTTTATTATTGTCATTTTGCATTATTGACACACTATTTCCCAATTAATGCTGTACAGTTGTTTTGACTCAATCTGTATTGTTAAAAGCACTATATAAATAAAGGTGACTTTACTTGACTGTGAAGGGAACGAGGCGTTGCATTCGTGCAATGGCGTTAAGCGAATCAGGCTTCAGTATTCTAAGGAGTAACGTGTTTCCCCAATGCTGAATGCAATGTAACGATCTCTTCTCAGGAAACAGAAGTTACGTTCAGTAACTGGAGATGTTTTCTGTATGGTCCAGTGCATCAGTCAGAGTGTAAACAGTGAGAGACCTTAAGGCAGGTGTGAAATTTAGGCACTGACTGCTTCATTATAAGAAAGGAATAAACTATAAGGTTAAGGTGGCAAATGGGTAACTAAGTGTAGAATTGCACTGTCTGTTTGCTTACATGCATCAGTCGGAGTGCTAAATAGTAAAAGATCTTGAGGCAGGCGTAACTCTTAAGTGCCACAGGATGCACACTCCATTATGGATTAGACAAAGAAATAAAATATACTAAGTGTAGAATTACACTGTATGTTTGCTCACATGCATGAGTCGGAGTAAAAATAGTTTGAGTTCTTAAGGCTGGATAAAAGCATCTGGTTAATGGGGAATATTGACCTACTGTGTGTACCCCTGTGGCAGGCAGCTGGGGATAGTCATTGCATTTGGGGTAAAAGCGATGGAATTATTTATTGTGCCCGGAATGTAAGTAGAATACAAGGAGACCCGGGTTGCATTGTCTCTTCATTTACACGCATCTATCGGTTTGGCAGCTGCCCTAAGGGGTGCCTTTACCGATTACCTCCATTCTTCAAAGCACTTAGCAAAATTGTCTGTTTGTGACATCACGTCCCAATACAAACACGCCCCATAGTACAGTCCCACCCCTGACAGTGATTGACAGTTTTCCGTGTAAGAAATGTGATTCCATTTGAGATTTGGCAGGATACATGCATAACACAGAGAGAGTGAAAAAGCAGACATTGTAATTTATATTGCTATTTAAATATGAAAGGCTCATAACTTGTAAGACATGGGAAATACAGTTGCAAATTCACTTTGCTTTTCCATTTAAAATTTGGCAGTCACTGTGTGTTCGAAAAATGCAAAGGTAAAAATGTAATGAAAATATAATTTGTAATTCCTTTTGAAAATCGTTCTGAATATCGTTCCATAGTTTTGTATGCGTTTGGCCAATCAGCATACACTTGCGTCACTGGTACTGATGCACTTTTAGAACCGTTTTAGACCCTACTCTGAAGTAGGTGCTTATTTTGTTTCCCCAAAAGGAGTTCCCCCCACAAAAGTAGCCTATTTAAAATAAACAATGGAAATATTCCAGGAAAAACATTGCAAATTCATTTTTCCTTGTCTCTGAAGTTGTGCAAATGCAAACAGGGCATCAGTTTATTGATATAATATATATATTTGCTTTTGATGCATTGTGCCATTCATATATGGTGTAGACACATTGTTTTGGTTGTTGTGATGTTTACTTTTACCCGTCACTGGTGACTGCCTTTCACAAACTTGTCCATGCTTAGTGCAAAACCATGCATTAGTAATTTATATATAACACTGCATTATTTCATTCATATTCTTTTATTATTATATCTAGTGGTTTGGTACTGCACGACAACAACCACTACAACTGACAACAGACCATTTAAGCTGGTACAGTGAGACATTTTAAAATAATATTTCTAATTAATATTTTGTGCTCAATTATTTACTTATGTGGCAAGTAGCCCCATAATAAGCTGTATTATTTTGCAGTGGGGTCTGGTATCAGCTTGAAAATGTCCCTTTTGCATAACAGTCTGCTGACTGAACTAGCCTTGCTGCACACACTTCTTGTAACTCTGTATACATAATTTCAATATTTTCATGTGGTGTAATATCAACAATCAGTAAGTGGTGAGCAAATATAAATCAACACCTATGCACCCTAATAGAGAGATGTTTACCTTAAATGAGAAGACAAAGAAGAGTTAAAATTTGTGGAAATAAAGACTTTTTCAGACCTTCTTTATCAATAAACAGACTTTAGAATCAATGGAAACAAGAAATATCAAACTTTGTTCAGATTAATAAAACAACAAACGTTAGCAGAGATGTCAGAACACAGACAGAGAAACACAAAAGAGCCATATCAGCAGATCTAAGACCAACATGCATCAAAATGGACTCCTGAATTAAAAATTCAAATATGTATTATTAAATAATAATACATTAAGATTTTACTTAATCAGTAATTGCTTTTACTAATTGAATTCAACTGTTATCTGTTAACAAAAAACAATCATTACAGTCATTTTGAAATGTTGTCTGTAGATGGTGTGGATCTGTTTTTAAGCATTTTTCGCATTATATCTTTGATTTCAGCTGTGTTTAAGACATAAATAATAGGATTTAACATTGGTGGAACAGCATATGCCAGAGACGTACTGATGACCCTTGCATTGGGAGGAAGAGAAAGCATGAATGCAGCAATGTATGCACAGGATATGGGGAGGAAATATATCCCTACTAACAACAGATGAGAAACACAGGTCTTCAGTGCTTTTAAACGACTTTCCCAAGTTGTAATTTTGTTTAAAGCAAGAAAAATGCCTAGATAGGACAGGATTATAATGATCATTGGTATTACAAGGTATAATGTTGTGATGAAGGTTCCCATAAACCTATTAACGCTATTGTCATTACATGCCAACCTATACACTGGTCCATGATCACAAAAATAACTCTGTATCACATTGGATTCGCAGAATGAAAGTCTGGTGATCAAAGACACCATCAAGGCCACAACAGAAGAATTAAATGCCCATTTTGCTGAGAGAACTAAAGTCATATTCGTATTGTTTACAAGAGCATGATATCTTAATGGCAAACAAATTGCAATGAAACGATCATATGCCAGAACCACAAGAGTGAAACTTTGCATAGTACTGAAGAGAAACACAAAAAACATGTTCACCATACAAGCATTGTAGGAGATATACCGTGAGTCAAACAGAAAAGTCTTCACCATGTTAGGAATCAGTGCATTAGTTTCACCAATATCAGCCAAGGCCAAGTTAAACACACCAATGTACTTTGGACTGTGCAGACTTCGTTCAAGAGCAATGATGAGAAGAACTATAGAGTTCCCAATTATTGTAATAAAATATGTAATAAATAAAAATATATAGTAATAACTACTATATGGTACACCTGAAAGTCCAATGATGAAAAAGTATTCAGGGTGAACAATGGTGATATTCTGGGAAAAACTTGCATTTAAAGAATTCATTGCAGCTTTGTTTTTGATGTTTTGAACAAGCTGGAAATAGAAATGACCACAAAGACATAGGCAAAATATGAAATTGACATTGTCATTACACACTTTTAACAGATATTTTCAGATATTGGAAAAATACCTTTATACAAATTTCACAGAGTCACAGATAAATGTAAGTTTTAAAAGTTTTAGAGTCAGAGCAAACAATGAATCTGAATTTTTGTGAGCTGCTTTGAATTAAATTACTCAACTGCGTGTCCTTCTCTCTCGCTGATCATTGTCTGATTGTCTGTGTCACTGAATTCCAATATATCTTCTGATTCGTCTCTTGAGAGCCTTCAGACAACACAGTGATGTAATACTTGTAGGTTGTAGTAAATATTGGGGTCACTATAGAAGTTTGGATAGACTTATTTTGCCAACACGCAAACAATTTACTACAACTGCTTATTGTGTTCTCATTTGTGGATCATCATATTACAGCAATTCAATGAGTAATGGGATTAATATTAGTATATTATGTGATGCTGATAACTGTAAGGTAATACTGGAAAGCTTACCAGTAAGATCAGTTTTACACAAAATTAAACAACATAGGTATCCTATCCTATGTAGCAACTAGATGGCAGTGAAAGACTAGAGTGAATAGCATTTATGCAGCTGACAATGACAATGAGGTTAAAACCCATCATTGTGACATTTTTGTTATTAAATATAATTTACATGAAATTCTAATTTTGTTTTCAATGCAAATATTAAGGTACATTATCATTGTTATGTTTGACTTCAAGCTGTAGGCCTTCATATATAATTTGACCACTCTATGCCCTTATTGACATTGCCTGAGCCTGCAAAGTAAATTACAAAGCATCTGTTTTACTTCATGTTGTTTGTTTGATTGATTGATTGATTGATTGATTGGTTGGCTGATTGATTGATTAATTGACTGACTGACTATTTGGTTTATTTTATGGAAAAAACATGAAAACAACAGCTTCACAGATAATAAAATAAACCATTTAAGCAAACCTCAGACCAAAATTCTCACATCCAAATAGACACCTGAATTACACATTCAAAAAGAAATATATTTGGAAAACTTCTTTTCTTTATATAGTCCATAATTTTATCAAATGATTTTGCAAACATAAGCAAAAAACATTTAACATGACAGTAAAAAATTTGGAGTAACATGAAATATGTCAACAGATATTAAAAAAGTAAAATTGCTGGTGTGGTTTTTCTGTTGGTTTTGTCTGGGAGTCTGTAACTAAGAATACAAGCATTACAATACAGTCATTTGAAATCAATTTAATTAATGAATAAAAAAACAAATAGCATAGCACTGCTTTACAGTTGCATATATTTTTTGAACATATTTCAATCAGAATTTAGAGGAAATACCAAGAAAAATAGTTGCTGGAATGTTCTTTCAAGAGGTTGTCTGAAAAGATATTGTTCATTGACATCATTTTTGTACGTTCATATAGATCTCTGGGAAATCTTCACATGGGTAATTTAATTCCCAATGATTAAGGGAAAATAATAAATATACATTTCAGTCATTTTGAAGTTCTATCAGTTGGCACAGATCTGTTTCTAATCGCTTTTCGAATTATGTCTTTGATTTCAGCTGTGTTTAAAACATAAATTATAGGATTTAGCATTGCTGGGACAGCATAAGCCAGAGATGTACTGATGACCCTTGAATTGGGTGTGCTATAAAGCAATAATGAAGTAAGGTATGTAAAGAATATTGGGAGGAAATATATTGCTACTAACAACAGGTGAGAAACACAGGTCTTTACAGCTTTTATGCGTCCTTCCCAAGTTCTTATTTTTCTTACAACAAAAAAAATGCCCAAATATGACAGGCCTATGACGAGCATTGGTGCTATAAGGTATAAAGTTGTATACAGAAATCCCATAATCTTATTAATGTAATTATCATTACATGCCAACCTATACACTGGTCCATGATCACAAAAATAACTCAGTATCACATTGGACTTACAGAATGAAACGTGGGTGATCAAAGACACCATTGAGGCCACAATAACAGAATTAAACACCCATATAGCTGAGAAAACAAAACACATATTGCTATTGTTCACAATAACATGGTACCTTAATGGCAAGCAAATTGCAATTAAACGATCATATGCCAGAACAACAAGAGTAAGACTTTGCATAGAACTAAAGAGGAACACAAAAAACATGTTAGCCAAACAAGCATTGTAGGAGATGTACCGTGAGTCAAACAGCAAAGTCTTCATCATGTTAGGAATCAGTGCATTAGTTTCACCAATATCAGCCAAGGCCAAGTTAAACACACCAATGTACTTTGGACTGTGTAGGTTCCGGTCAAGAGCAATAATGAAAAGCACTATAGAGTTCCCAATTACAGTAATAAAATAAATCATAAATAAGAATATATAATAATAATTGCTGTAAGGTATACCTGAAAGTCCAAGGATGAAAAAGTATTCAGGACGAACAATGGAAATATTCTGAGAAAAACTTACATTTAAAGTACTCATGGTGTTTTGCACAAAATAGAAATTACCACAAAGATATAATAAATTTAGAGAATTCACAAAATTGTCATTTCACACTTTTAACAAGTTTTTGTTAAAAGTGTCAAAAAAATGCTCAAAATATACCTAAATAAATTTGCTGCATAACATTTGAATCACCTGTATATATAAAGATAAAGCTTTAGTAGCCCATGAACTGCCTTGAATTACTCAGCAGTCAACAACTGTCTCTATTCTCTCAGGCAGCAAAGATCACTGTGTATCTGCATTACTGATCCAAATATATCTTCGGATTCATCTCTCGAGAGCTTTCAGAAAACAGTGATGTAATTTTGCAGTACATGCTTTGGCCAGTAGTTCGTATGGATGTTTTATTAACTGGTCTGTAAAAATCTCTACTTTGTTAGTTTATGTTCAATTCATAGTGCTTTTCTGTAAACAGACAAATTGTATCACAGTAATGTCATTATGGCAGTACTGTAATATAATACATCTTATATAATTAGTTAACATCCAGTGTGTAGTGCCGTTGCACTTCAGGCATCCCGAGTTTGAGTCTAGAGGTCAGAGGAGTGTCGTCCGCGAGGTGAGGGCAGGTCAACGACCAACCAATCCAATGTAATCCTTCAGGGTCCAGCATGTATCTTTCATCGCAGCTCGCATGATGGCAAGTGTCAAGGAACTCATCCACATAATCCTCCAGATTAGCAGTTTTGAAAAATAAAAACCGCTCCTCCTACTAGCAAAATATTGCCCCTAGTCAGGGCAACATTAATGGACAACAATGTCCAGTTTTCTTCTCATCTTGGTGAGGTATTCTGTCATGAATGTTGTGTAGATGAACACGAAGATAAAAAGGTGAAAGTTTAACAGTCTTTAATATAATCCACACAAGAAGGGCTTGAAACACACATATACATTGACTATACCTGACAAACTAACACAAAACAGACAGGAACTTAATTACACAGACCAAACGAGGATAATTAACAAGAAACACCTGAACATACAGTAATGATGAACTTAACGTGACAACCTCAGGTAAGGCTGGTTCACACCAAGGACAGAATTTCATCAGATACATTTACTTGAGTGTACACATTTAATGACAGTGAAAGAGAAAGATGAAACATGTCTTCAGCACTTTTCAATGTGCTTCCCAAGTTGTAATTTTGATTAAAGTGAGAAAAATTATCAATGGTGCTAGAATGTATAGGACTGTGCTGAAATTTTCCATTGCCATTGGATTGCCATTACATGCCAATTTGTACACTGGTCCATGAACACAATAATAACTGTTTTGTTGGAAGCATTGAAGGTACTACTAAAAACACTAAAGACATGATAGTGTTATTTACTGTGTAATATAGGCTACTTTTGTGTAATGGTGGATTGTAAGGCAAAACATTTTGATTGTATGTGGATTTGTGGACGTGTACTGTGTCTATTGCGCATATTTTTGGATACTTGGCTTTTGTAGATGTGTTGTATAGATACTACTATAATACTACTATAAACACTAAAGACATGACAGTATTATTAACAGTTGCATGATATCTTAATAGAAAACAAATTGCCATGAAGTGATCATATACCATAACAACAAGAGTAAAACTCAGAGTAAAAGTACTATAACAATACTCTACGCAAAGTAATACTATAATACTACTGTATACGCACAGTAATTTAGAGGTTCACGAAAAAACATGTTAGTGAAACAAGCACTGTGTCAGCAAATCCACGTAGTCACTGCCTCCACCGTCATTACAATGGTCAGCCACCACTCACACCAGATCGCACTCACCTGAATTCTGATCACCTGCACCTGCCGTCTCCAATCAAATCACTCATTCTCTCAATCACTCATTATCTGGTCTACCATTCATGTTCCTGAGCTGTTTCAAACAAACGGTATATTCATTACTATAACCAGATAGGTTTATGCACAAATATAAGCCTATATATATTATTGAAAATACAATAACAAAAACATCAGTAGGCCATTTGTAATTTAAAAACATAAGCATAGGAGTAGCCTATAAATTGGCCTTATTTGAAATGCAATAACAAAATTATCAGAATTGACACTGGTGTGTAAGAAAAAAAGTATGAATGTAGGCTATTACAAAATGACTGCTGTCTGGCACCTCAATACTTGCATGTTTTTTTGTGAGGCTTTATCAATCAGTGTAAGGATTGCTGCTGGCAGTGCGTAATAATTTGGTCAATGCGTGGAGAGATCTTTGACAGGGCAAGACGCATATCATCCTCAAGGGTCAGTCTGGCCCTATATTTTGTTTTAAGGGCTGTCATGGTTGAAAACCCAGCTTCACAGAGGTAGGTGGTACTAAAGAGAATCAGCACCGTCATTGCAGCTGTGTGACAGACTGGGTGCTCTTCTGCAATTTCAGACCAGAATGATTCCAATGGAACCTCACTGAAATGGGCTTTCAGGCTGGCATCAGAGGATATTTCTATAAGCTCTTCCAGAAGTCTTGAAGGCAGAGTAGCTGGAAGCTTTGCTTCAATGTTCTCAGTGAAGGGGATTCTGAGCCACAGAAAATCAGCTGCCTGCTCCTCAGTTAGGGCTGGGAAATAATTATAAAATGTCTCCAGGACCTTTGATAGATGCACTGTTATTTGGCGTTGAATGTCACTGATTCCGGAGGAGACACGGGTTTCCACATGTGTAGTTTTCTTTTGAAAGCCTCTACTCGTTCATGCTGCACCACAGTGTTTATGTCTGAGTATGAATATGTCTGAAAGGTAGCTGAGTTGAGCGAGCCATTTGTCATCGTCCAAAAACTCTGCAAGGTCTGGTCTCTTGGCCACATCTAAAACTCCATGAAGACTGGGTTCCATTTATTTTGTCGCAAGCACCTCTCTGTGCAGAAAGCAGTGCAATGAAACTGCAAGGGGAGCAACCATTTTGATGCGCTGAACTACCCCGGACTGCCTGCTAGTCATCACGGCAGCTCCATCAGTACAGACCCCAATACAGTTGTTCCAGTTAATCTCATTTGATCTCATGAAATTATCCAGAGTTTCAAAAATGTTGTTTGCCGTCATCGTGGTACGGAGCTCTTTAAAAAAACAAAAAAATTTTTTTAATTGTTTTCCCATTCATATCGAACGTATGCAAGGAGTTGTGCCATTTTTGACACATCAGTAGACTTGTCTATTTGAAGTGCGACGTTATTACCACAAAGTTGCCCAGAAAGCTGACTCCTCATGTCTTCTGACATTGTTGCGATGCAACATTTGACTGTATTATTTGATAATGGTATCTTAGCCAACTGTTTTGACTTATCCTCTCCAAATAATTACTTGACAATCTCTGTTGCGCATGGCAAAATCAAAGTTTCTGCAATTGTATGCCCTTTCTTTGCTTTGGGGATTTTTTTTTTTTTTTTTTTTTTTTTTTTTTTTTCAGGAACTGTATACGATATTTTTAAAAGTTTCTTGTCAGTAGCTGTGACTTCCCTCATCTCATTTTGGGAGTGTGTCAAATCTCTGGCTTGATCTGTGACACTGTAGGAGATGCACTGTGAGTAAAAACAGACAAGTCATGTTAGGAATCACTACATTAGTTTCACCAATATTAGCCAAGGACCAATTAAACATACCAATGTACTTTGGACTGTGCAGACTTTAATAGCAATAATGAGAAGGACTACAGAATTGCCAATTATCTTAATAAAATTTGTGATAAGAAATTATAAAACAGTTAGTTCCAGTCCTTGATTTCGATTGGTCGACAGCTGTTTTTTTTTACTTACAATAATGCACGGCTATAACTGCTTCACCCAACGGATCGGTGTATCACTGCTCAAAACTCTTAGCAACATAATATGGCATCAAAACTGTTCCATGTATTTGGGCATAATTAACTTTTATTTTTTATTGAAGTATGAGTGTCTTCTGCTGGCATTATGTTGCATCATTCATATTTTAAGGGGTAATGAACTGCCTTTGATTTATTTTGTACAGGTCCACTTATGTTATCAGGATTTTTACATCAAAAAACATAATTTAGAAATAATAGGCTATTTTCCATACTGTTCTGTTTTTAGGTTAAAAACAAAGGACCAAGTTCTTACTGACATGATCTGGCACTTCATTAAAAATAAAGTTCTATCATGACAACTCATAAGATTTTGTAAGGAATAACTGACGACAGGCCATTGAATTATTAGAAAATAATGCACACCTGAGGTGATGCCGTTACATCTTCCGCTTATACTATGGTTACCACACCTCAAGACATGGATCAGATTGTCAGGATATAAACGATAGACAGAGGTAAGTGAATCCAATCACAGTGTTTATTTGCAAATCACAGATGCAAGGTGAGTTCTTAGTGACTTCTGGTGCAGGTTCGGTGCAGATACTCAGTGCGGGGCTGAATGCAGGTGAGCACGTCTTGAATAGATACGTTAATGCCAAGCCGTCACAGATGATTAGCACTTGTCTCTCTTTCTTTCAGGTGCGGGTACAACCAAGCAAACTTGGAGAAACACACTGGGAGTTCGGAGGAACTTCAGATCACAGGTAGCAGGGAATTAAGCAGGAGTCCTGCAAGCAGGAGGACAATGACACAGAGGTTAGTGTTTCAAAGGTGAGTATACTTTACGTCATCGAGTCCGCGGTGAATCAACAGATCGGGAGACAACAGCATATGGTCTGTTCCTGTTGGAGGCTTGACCTTGAACTGGGGCTATGGTGAGTGCTTTATAGTGCTCTGTGATGAGGTTGCTGATAGTGAACAGGTGTGGGTGATTAGAGCCTGACGGGTTCCTGACACAGATGATATATAAGCTATTTATTTCCAGGTATTTTATTTGTTGTTATACTTAAAACTCTATTGTGAGTAGCACTAATTTCTTCCGCAGCTCATCCAGCGCCTCGGTTGCTGATTCCAAAACGTTACTTTAGACCTAACGGAGGCTTGAGCTGTTGATAGCAGACTAATGCAGCTAATAACTAAATTATTCGAGAGAGAGATATTAAGCGTGTGATTTGCCTCTCTGAGTCTGTGAATCTCTCAAAAGAATTTGGCAGCAATGTCTCTACTAATAGTGAAATTCTAAGTTCATTTTCTTCACGAACAGAGCCGTTGTTACCTCACTTGTGAGAAGTCGTGTGCAGACTGGTACAGTATGTGCGTCTGTGAGAGAGAGAGCGGGAGAGATAGAGTATATGCTTTCTGTACAAATAAAGTAATTTTGTGGCAAAAACATGGAAATTATCTGGTTTTATACAATTTTTTTTTTTTTTTTTTTTTTTTTTAAACTATATTTTTGTTTGGCCAGTGTCCTTGTGGGTTTTGGTTCTTTTGCTGTTGTATGCTGTAAGGACCTTGGAAATAACTTGAATCATTTGGCAAAGTGATATGGACATGGATTGCGGTCAAGACCTGCCTGGAATTATGTTTGCAGTGCGTTTTCCTGAAAATAATTGCACACCTTAGAACATAAGTCAGCCAATCAATTCAACGGACCTGTAGTATAAATCGTGTTAACAGATGTGACAATGTTAATGTATTTGGCACTTCATTAAAAATAAAGTTCTTTCATGACAACTCTAAGAAAATTTTAGCATAGTAATGGATATGACTGTCTCGAGTCTTTTTCTGATATACAATGACTATGTTAATGTATTTGGTCTTGGTGGAATTGCTGCTGCTGAATTGCTGCTGCAGTTGGTTATTGCTGTAGTTGTAGATTACTGCTGCTGCTACAAGCAAGTACAGGAACTTGCCAATGCATTGCAATATGGTGCTGTGAGTATTTAAGACATACTGCTGCTGCACAAATAGCATTTAGAATAACCTGTAACAGATCTATACAAGTGGAACTGAGGAAGGTGGAGGGTTTCAGAGGAACTCTGAAAGCACGCTGCAAAATGCTCGAGTGGATGCTAACCATTTATGGTAAATGTAAAGCAGCAAGCTCGTTGACTGCATATGCAACATGAACCAATTAGCTTGTGTTAAGTCGTTCAATGCTGTGAATATCATCAGTTACGTTAAGACCACCAGCTTGCGCCATCTAGAGTTTCATGAAAGAACTAGGCATTTCACCAAATAAAGTTCCACAGTTTCTGAAGTGCAGAGGAAATATTACTGCATTTATTAATTCCATGTCAGTTGTCCACTTTGGTGATATGACACTAGGGGTCGCCCCGGACATCCAGGTATAAATAGGTCAGTGTAGCATTTGCTTACTTGTTCTGTTTTTCAGAGCCAAATGCAGCATCTGTCTTTGAGAAGCAGCACTCATTCACCTCTCAATTCCCTAGTCATTGGATTTACGGCACAGGCAGCAGTCTCTCTCTTCTCATACACAGCTAAGTGTTGTGAGAGTACCCCTGGGTGCTTTAAAATTGATCTTTGAGATCAAATTCTCGTGGCTCACTTGCCGCTCCACTCCTTCTACTTCTGGGTATGAGGCCGCAGTGATGAATCTTGTGGGCTTTCCGATCCTCCCATGCTTCATGTCTGCCAGTTGAGCTTCCGGATGAGTATGAAAGCTCATCTCTGGGCGTTCAATCTCTCATTTGGAGCTCATGAAGAGGATGATTCTGGACTTTTGGTCAGTTATTCTTTGTCGACACCGTGAAAGAATTTGCTCAGCAGTTCTCCATGGTTAAGAAGCAGACAGAGGCCATTAAATACATCCTGCCTTGGTGTGGGTCAGGCCCTGCTCCTGCACCCCCAAAACGATCCTGGACTTGAGGGTATTGATCTGGGCCCTTCACAAGCTTCCATTCTCAATTACATTAACGACTGGCTCATCTTAGCTCACTTGCAAGAAGTGGTCTGCACTCACAGTGATGTGACTCTTGACCACTTAGCTCAGTTGAAACTTTGGGTCAAATGAGAAGAGCAAACTCTCCACTGTGCAGAGCATCTCTTTTCTCAGTGTGGAACTGGACTTGGCCACTAAGACAGCACGGCCTCTCAGAGGCCCATCATATTGCATCCTCAGCCACAGTCATGGCTCTATGAGGTGACTTTACTGCCTGAAGTGACGCATTTTAGGAGGGCCTGGAGAGGCACCTGTCTGCTTCTACACTCTGCAGCAAACCACTGTAGAGGTGTGGTCTGTTTGTCAGATTCCTAAGAGGTGCCCGGAGGTTAAATCCCATGAGGCCGTGCCTCAATCCCTCTTGGGATCTCTCAGTGGTCCTTAGCACTGGCTAAGGTGACCTCCGCCCTAGTGGTGGCACTCCAGGATGTTGGGGAGCGAGGTCTTGGGTGTTGGAAGGTTGCGAGGTGGATAGGTGGATTTGGTTGTGACATGCTAGACTTGTCAACATCTACGCCCCGTGCTCTCGTAATGCAGTCCAGCAGTTGTAGCGCTTAGCATAAACTTTTAAACCAAAAGATGGAAAACTTTTTCTTATGCTGAAAGATAAGCTGATATGTGTGAGGAAAAAATCATATATGGTGTTAAAAAATAAATGACACAGTGGATGAGAATAGCTCTTATTCTCTGTTTTTATTTGAGCTCCATATTATGAGTCATGTTACAGCTAGGATCATTCTCTTGCCATTTACTGTCAGGAACTATTCTGTTTTTATTTAAGCTCCATATGATGAGGCATGTATGAAGAGGCATGTCATATAGGCAACTGAATTCCTACTGTTTAAAAAATAAAGTTTTACTTTTTAAACAGTTATTGCAGTCATTTTGATGCAGGTTTCTTTCTAATTAGCACATGTCTGTTTTTACAAATTTTTCGAATTATATCTTTAATTTAAAACATAAAAATTAGGATTTAGCATTGGTGGAACAACATATGCTAGAGATGTGCTGATGACCCTTGTGTTTGAAGAGAGAGAAGTAACTGATGTAGTAATGTAAATGCATGTTATGGGAAGAAAAAAGGATCCCACTGTAATGTCTGTTTTGAGTTTTGTTTCATGTTCATGTTTTCATGTCTTGTTTTGTTATTGTTTGATTTTGCTGTTTGTGTCATGGTTCTCTTGCCCTCATGTATCTCTGCTTTTTGTACATGTCATGTTCTCATTGGTTATTGCCTGGTCATGTGATTATCAGTTCTGTTTGTTCTCATTGGTTGCTTTAGTCATGTGTCTTGTTCCGATTGGTTTGTTCTTGTCATGTGACCCTCATTGTTTGTATAACTAGTCATGTTTTTTCCATTGTGCTTTGTCGTGTATTAACGTAATGTTGTAACCTGCTGTCGGTGAGTCAAGTCTGTTCATGCTTAGTTAAGTCTGCTCAAGTCAAGTCTTTGTTTATTGTTTGGATGTTTAGGATTGCACCTTTGTAAATAAACTACACTTGGGTTCTCACTGCGCTCGCCTTCAGTGGACTGATCATTACAGGATACACGACTGCAACCATGAACCCAGCAGTTTCACGCCTCCTCTGCCTTCGTCAAGGTAATCAGGCCATTGAGGACTATGTGGAGGACTTTTGTGGTTTGTGTCATCTTGTGGCTTTTAATGATGTTGCGCTTAAGGATATATTTCGGATGGGTTTAAATGAGCCCATTTGCTCTCAGCTTCCTGGGGGGAAAAGTTCACTGGTCCCTGGAGGAATATATTGACCATGCTCTTTTTTTTTTTTTCCTGGCTGGTTCATAATTTACTGTGGGGATTGCTGATGAGGAACACTGCAATCCTGCAGTAGCCACCATGCCTGCCAAGCCACGGCCTGCTCACATCATGTCTGCTACCCCAGGGTTTGCTCATGTCATGCCTGCCAAGCCAGCACCTGTTCACGCCATGCCTGCCAAGGTCAACTCATATCTTGTCTGCCAAGCCAGCACCCACCTTCAAACTCCCTGCCTGTCCTGCCACGGCCAAGGAGGCCGTTCCTGAGCTTTCTGCCTGTCCTGTCACGGCCAAGGAGGCCGTCCACGAACTCTCTGTCTGCCATGTTACGGCCAAGAAGGCCACTCATGAACTCACTGCCTGTCCTGTCTCGGCCATGGAGGCCGCTCATGAACTCACTGCCTGTCCTGTCTCGGCCACGGAGGCCACTCATGAACTCTCTGTCTGCCATGTTACGGCCACGGAGGCCACTCATGAACTCACTGCCTGTCCTGTCTCGGCCACGGAGGCCACTCATGAACTCACTGCCTGTCCTGTAACGGCCACGGAGGCAGCCCAAGAACTCACTGTCTGTCCTGTCACGGCCAAGTGGTCTGTCTATGTCTCTGCTTCACCATGGCTTCCAGCTCTGCCTGCACCGCCATGGCTCCCCGCTGGGCCTGCACTGCCATGGCTCCATACTGCTCTGGATCTGCTCCATTGTCTGTCACTGCACCATGGCCCAGGTCCCCCTCTGCTTCATGGTCTGCCACTGCTCCAAGGCCCAGGTCCCCCTCTGTTCCATGGTCTGTCTCTGCTCCACGGCCCAGGTCCTCCTCTGCTTCATGGTCAGTCACTGCTCCACGGCCCAGGTCCCCCTCTGCTTCATGGTCTGTTCCTCCTCCACTCAACCACCCTCCTGAACTTTTTGGGTTATGTTGTGTGGGCGTCTGGAGCCACCCTTAGGGGGGGATATGTAATGTCTGTTTTGGGTTTTGTTTCATGTTCATGTTTTCATGTCTTTTTTTTTTGTTATTGTTTGATTTTGCTGTTTGTGTCATGCTTCCCTTGCCCTCATGTATCTATGCTTTGTGTATGTGTCATGTTCTCATTGGTTATTGTCTGGTCATGTGATTATCAGTTCTGTTTGTTCTCATTGGTTGCTTTAGTCATGTGTCTTGTTCCGATTGGTTAAGTCTGTTCAAAACAAGTCTTTGTTTATTGTTTGGATGTTTTGGATTGCACCTTTTGTAAATAAACTGCACTTAGGTTCTCACTACGCTCGCCTTCAGTGGACTGATCGTTACACCCACTAACCACAGGTGAAAAACACAGGACTTAAGTGCTTTTAACCATGCTTCTCAAGTTGTAATTTTGACTTAGTAATTTTGACTTAAGCAAGAAAAATTCCCAGATATGACTATAATGAAAAATGGTGCTATAATGTACAAAACTGCATTGAGGTTTGTTATTAATGCTATTGTCATTACATGCCAACCTAAACACTGGTCCATGATCACAAAAATAACTGTATCTTGTTAGATTCACAAAATGAAAGTTGTGTGATCAAAGACGCCATCAAGGTTAATCAGACAACTGTTAAAGGCCCATAATACTAAAAACACCACAGACATGACAATATTTACTATAACATGATATCATAATGGCAAGCAAATTGCAATGAAGCGATCATATCCAGAACAACAACAGTGAAACTTTGCATTGTATTGAAGAGGTATATAAAAAAACATGTTTGCCAAGCAAGCATTGTAGATGTACTGTGAGTCCCAAAAAAAAGTCCTCATGTTAGGAATCAATGAATTAGTTCCACCAATATTAGCCAAGGCCAAATTTATCACACCAATGTACTTTGAACTGTGCAGACTTCGTTCAAGAGCAATAATGAGAAGGACTATAGAGTTCCCAATTACAGTAATAGCATAAATGAAAAACGTCTTGGTTAAGTAAGGTAACCCTCGTTCCCTGAAGGAGACGTCACATCAGATGACCAATGAATTGGGATATCACTTCGATAGACCAATCTACTTTGACTGTAAACTAAACGAGCCAATGCACATTGGCATGCAATTATTGCATCCAGCTGCAGCTGATCACAGCGTGAGCATAAAAAGGCAGCAGGTGCAATGCATACTAGGTTTTCGCTGAGGAGCCGAGCTGTTGACCCGGCCGCTCAGCGGTGATACAGCAGCCGTGGCGATGGGACGTGACGTCTCCGTTCCCTCCTTCAAGGCGCCATGGATGCTGCCCCTTCCAGTGCCCTGTGCGAGCCACCTGAGCAGGGCACCCTTTTTGGTGTAGGCAGAGGCTCACAACAAGAATTTCCATTCACTATTGTCGAAGCACTACCCACTCAATGAGACTGGATAACACTGGGAAGATATACCTGTTCCACTTGGAACAGGGACGCTGTGGAAGCTCCATCCTTCCTATGACATATGAACATCCGTTTAGGTGTATATGGAAAATTGGAGGTGATTGTAAACTTCTTGGAAATGGCAGAAGTCTGCCGGGGGAAACACGGGCTCTGAGGCTATACAGTGGACTTTACACATATGGGATCCACTTAGGTCTCACATATGGAACCCAGCCTTCTACCAGTTCTCAAGGATTCAGCGAGTGAAGGCCTGGCTCCAGACGCTCCACCACGTCTGGCTGCCGAGGGGATAGAAGAGTTCGACAGGGTCTACGATATGGACTCTCTGGAGAGGTTTTAGCAAGCCAACACTAACCGGGGCCTCTCAGTGCCACTACCCATTTGAGGTGAGAACACAGGAGGATACCAGCTCCACACGAAGGCTATAGAATCTAGCGAACGTGTTGGGGGTCGCCCAGCCCACAGCTCTACAAATATCTGTCAGCGAGGCACCACAAGCCAGTGCCCAGGAGGATGCCACACTCCTAGTTGAGTGAGCTCGCAACCTGAACGGGCAGGGCATACCCTGTGCCTGATAAGCCAGGGTGATGGCCTCCACAATCCAGTGGGCCATCCTCTGCTTAGAGAAGGCATTCCCCTTCTGCCGGCCTCTGTAACAGACAAGAGCTGGTCTGAGGTCCTAAAGCTTTGTGTCCGGTCTACATAGCATCTCAGGTCTCAGACGGGAAAGAGCAAAACTAGGGCTGGGTATGCCTCCTCTGGGGGCAGCGCTTGCAGGTTCATCACCTGATCCCTGAAGGGAGTAGTAGGAACCTTGGGCAAATAGCCAGGCCGGGGCCTCAGGATTACCTGGGAGTCAGCCGGCCCAAACTCTTGGCACGAATCGTCAAACGAAATGCGTTCAGGTCCCCTACCCTCTTGATGGAGGCCAATGCAAACAGGAACTTCAGCTTGAATGAGTGCAAGGGCTCAAATGGGCCCTGCTGTAGTGTTTTAAGCACTAGAGACAGGTCCCATGAGGGTATGGAGGGGGATCGGGAAGGATTTTACCTCCTGGCCCCACTAATGGACTTTGAGGGTGGAGGGAGACAGCCTTCACTCCAGCCCTTGCTGCAAAAAGGAAAGCACTCTGATCGGGCATCTCCATAGTTATTCTCGACAAGAAGAAAACCAGTCGATGAACAGGTTCCACTTCAAGGCGTAAGTGTGTCTTGTAGACAGTGCTCTCACCGAAGTGATGGTGTCCACTACCACTTGGGGTAGGTCACCAAGAACCTCCGCATCCCATCCAGTGACCAGACATGAAGTTTCCAGAAGTCTGGGCGCGGGTGCCATAGGGTGCCCCATCTCTGAGTCAGAAGATCAAACGCACTGATTGCCAAACAAGCATTGTAGGAGATGTACTGTGAGTCAAAAACAAAAATCTTCATCATGTTAGGAATCAGTGTGTTAGTTTCACCAAAGTCAGCCAATGCCAAGTAAAAAACACCAATGTACTTTGGACTACAGAGTTCTCAATTACAGAAATAATATAAATGAAAAATAAGAAAATATAGTAATAAGTGCTGTACGGTATACCTGAAAGTCCAATGATGAAAAAGTATTCAGGACATGAAGTTTCCAGAGGTCTGGGCGCGGGTGCCATAGGGTGCCCCATCTCTGAGTCAGAAGATCCTTCCTCAGAGGAATTCGCCAGGGAGGAACTGTCGTGAGGAGCACTAGTTCAGGGATCCAGGTCCGAGTGGGCCAATATGGCGCCACAAGCAAGACCTGTTCCTCGTCCTCCCTGACCTTGCACAGTGTCTGTGCGAGAAGGCTCACTGGGGGAAACGTATACTTGCGCAGGCCCCGCGGCCAGCTGTGTGTCAGTGCGTCCGTGGCAGTGAGAGGTCTCTGGTGAGGCAAACAGGTCTACCTGTTTGAGACAGCTCGTCAGCCGTATGGTTGCGCAGGCCTGGAAAGTGAATGGCAGGAAGTGACCTCAGAACCTTCTGACTCCAAAGGAGGAGGTGGTGGGGGAGTTGCGACATGCGACTGGAGCACAGACCACCCTGTCGGTTGATGTACACAACATTCGCTGTGTTGTCCGTTCGGACCAGCACGTGATTGCCTCGTAAGCACCCTTTGAGATGGTTCGAGGCAAGGCGCACTGCTAACAACTCTAGGCAATTGATATGCCAGTGCAGGTGGGGGCCCATCCATATCCCCGACACTGCATGCCTGTTGTACGTGGCCCCCCAGCCGGTGGTGGAGGCATCCGTGTAAACCACAGCATGCCTGGAGACCTGCTCCGGGGCACTCCTGCCCGGAGAAACGTAAGATCTGACCACGGAGTGAAGGTTTGGCAACAGGCCGGTGTAACTTTGACCCAGGGAGTGCTGCACTTCCACGCCCACCTCAGGACTCGGCCATGAAGCCAGTGCTGAAGTGGTCTCATATGCAATAGCCTTAGCAGTGTATGTGCTGCTACAGCTGCCATATGCCCCAGGAGCCTCTGAAAAAGTTTCAGTGGAACTGCCATCCTGCCCTTGAATGAATTCAAGCAGGTCAGCACAGCATGCTGTCTGTGCGACCGAATCCAACTCTCTCTCTGGGTAGCCTGTCTCGGGGCCTCTCACTCTTCCGCTCACCACCAGGTTTGACGCTCACCACCAGACTGCCTACGCCCAGCTCCACAGCGCCACTTGCTGGAGGCTGCTGCAGATGCGGCGCAGGAGGAGTGGCGGATGCAGGAGGACACCCTCTGCGATGAGCAGGCTGCGGCCTGTGGACGGGTGGAGGCAGCACAGGGGCATTAAGGAACCGATCTTTGTTGGCGTCCCTCATATCAACCAGACACAGCCAGAGATGGCACTCCTGGACCACAAGTATGAACATTGCACGACCCAGAGAACAGGCGGTGACCTTTATCGTTTGGAGCATGAGGTCAGTGGCAGTTCAGAGCTCTTTCAGAACTTCCAGCTCGTGACCACCATCGTACAGGTCCTTTAGTGCCTTTGCCTGGTGCACCTGTAGTAATGCCGTAGCGTGTAAGGTGGAGGCAGCTTCTCTACAGGCAGTATAAGCATCACCAGACTGGCCAGACGAGTACCTACAGACCCGGGAGGGGAGGCACGGTTCGCCCTGCCGGGTGGAGGCAGTATTAAGATACAACTGCATCGCAACCGACCGCTCCACTGGGGGGACCCCCGTATACCCCCTCGCTGCACCACCGTCAAGGGTGGTGAGGGAGGAGGAACCATCAGGTTGGTTTTTGGCAGTAAAAGGTGCCATCCACAACCTGGTGAGCTCCTCATGCACCTCTGGGAAGAAAGGCAACGAGGTGCGGCGCTGAATACCATCACCCAGCACCAGGTAACGACTGCATTCAGAAATGCACGGGTGAAACGGCATCTTTAAAAAGACGATCCGTTGTCTTTACAAAGACGCACCCGTTTATTCCTGTTTTAGAGAAATTGCACTTTTAGGGAAATGCTCTTTTATGTGCTGAGGTGCACAGGGGAATGGCCGCTTGCAGCACAAAAGGTGTAGTGCAACCTGAAGTGCGCAACACACTCGACACAGGAACGACCACCGCTGAAGCGCCGTACCGCCAACACCAAAAGCTTCCAAGAGCATGTTGAACTCGTAGCTCACTGAAGACAGTCGCTCAGCTCCGAAGCGAAAAGCTGGTATGCATTGCACCTGCTGCCTTTTTATGCTCACGCTGTGATCAGCTGCAGCTGGATGCAATAATTGCATGCCAATGTGCATTGGCTCGGTTAATTTACACTTGAAGTAGATTGGTCTATCGAAGCGATATCCCAATACGTAGGTCATCCGACGTGACGTTGAGAGTGACCGACTGAAAGGGAACAGGAAAATATAGTAAGAAGTGCTGTACGATACACCTTTGAGTCCAATGATAAAAAAAGTATTCAGGATGAACAATGACAATATTTTGGGAATTTTTTTTAAAGAACTCGTGGCAGCTTTGCGTTTGGTGTTTTGAACAAGCTGAAAATAGAAATTACCGCAAAAATACAAGCAGAATTCATGAATTAATTTATTGTCAACATTTAAAAACCATTTTCAAATGTTGCAATTATACCGTTATGTAAACTTTCTGCATAATATTTGAATCCCAGACCTGTATACAGTCTTACAGTCTGTATACAGACAATAACAGTGACTGTCTAAACACTTGTGAGCTTTGAATGAAATTACTCGGCTGCAAATGCTCATCCTTATTCTCTCATGTCGCATATACATTTACATCTGTGTTATTGAATACAAATATATCTTATTTGTCTCTTGAGAGATTGCAGACAAAAAAAATGATGTAATACTTGTATGTTGAAGTAAGTGTTCTGGCCACTGCTTTAGTTTTGATAGACATCTTGTTCATTAGTCTTAAAACAGCCCACATAATTCCTCTATGTTCTCAATATATTACAGTAACTCAGGAGCATATTTGATGTTAAGTGACAGTGGCAACTGCAGTACAGTTTGAGTTTGTCCACGCATTGGCCTTAACAGCAAGTGGTGGAAATGGCTGGGATCCACTGAGGTGGTGGGTGGGGGGTCTATTCAAATATGCATACCCCTAAAGTATAATGACCATATAATGTTTGGCTTGTTAGTCCGAAATGTAACTAATTACTTATTACTCTTTTCAAAAGTAATATTACTGCTTTACTCATTACTTCTTTCAAACAGTAAGTCTTTACACAAGCACAAGTGGACAACACTAAATAGGTGTAAACAGGGTCTGATATACACCACTGTTTAGAGACTTAAACAAGGATTATTATAACATGAAAGCTATCAAAATAGTTAAATATTTGTATATAAATATGCATATTTTGTAATAGATATCATAAATTGTAACATGTAGCTTGGTGCTAATTGTAGTATGTAGTAGCTAATTGTATAGTGCACCTATTGCCCAGGTGTGATTATACTGTGTGATAAGACGTATTTTGGTCAAACTAATTTACATATTGTAAAATTATATGATAATATTAATATAAACTCTTCCATCTTCTAAGCTAGTTTGCTGAAATACTGAGGACACTTGCTCATATGAGTTGTGATGATTACGAAAATAAATCTGGGGATGATTGGTTTGTGGTAGCTACTCCCAATAATTACTGGTTGAGACAAACAAAACTAAAGGTTGTGTAACAATCTATTTTATGGATGATAAAATCCATGACAACTACTACTCAAGATGGTAGGCTAATATTATTATTGTAACGGATTTACTGCCCAACACTGATAACGACTACACTATACTGTATATACAGTACCTTATAGTTATGCTTTATGGATATCAGGAAGAAGACCAATACAAATGGCTGAATATTTATTTGTACAGTAGACTATTTTTGAGTATCTGTGGATTATAAGCAAAGAAAACAGTGTATTTTCACATTCTTCTGTGTGAAATTCCTCAAGTTTCATCAATGAATTGATATCTTGGTTCATGTTCAGTTTTTACTCTTTATTGTAAAGCAAAGACAGGGATAGCAAAACAAAAATGCCATATGAGACACTGCAACAGAGAGACAGTAAAAGAACCTTATCAGCATATATCTCAGATCAGCATGCTCATGTGAAAATGTACCATTGGAATGCATGTTCAAACAGGAATACATTCTAAAACAATATTATTTGAATTATGTGAACAAACATGCAAATTAACAGCATTGGGTGGATGAAACTTGAAAGGGCAACATGAAATATGCACATATTTCAGCATAGTAATGACTGCTCACACAAAGTAATTCAAGTTGCTCATGCATTTTGCTTGTTTTTGTTTGTTTTGTCTTTGGGTTAGCAATTAAGAATACATACAGTACAATACAGGCACATTAAATAAGATGTAGTAGATATAAAAAACAATAATAAATAAGAGCTTATAGGCTTATACACAGTGGAACAGCCTTATTGTATATAACCCAGTATATACAGTTAATTTGCTCCAAAAAGATTTGCTATTATTTAAAAGTATTTTTAGAGAATGCATTTCAATACTAATTTATTTTACATGAAAACTTAATTAATAAAGAAAACAGTTTGTTTTAAACACTCTTAATTTGTATTGATCTCTTTTTAAGGTATTTTTTAATTAAGTCTTTGATTTCAGATGTATTTAAAACATAAATAATGGGATTTAGCATTGGTGGAACAGCATATGCCAGAGATGTGCTGATGACCCTTGCATTGGGATTAAGAGAAACCAAGAATGGAGCAGTGTATATGCAGACTATGGGGAGAAAAAATGATCCCACTAACAACAGGTGAGAAACACAGGTCTTCAGTGCTTTTAAACGCCCTTGCCAAGTTGTTATTTTACTTAAGGCAAGAAAAATTCCCAGATATGACAGGACTATAAAGAGCAACGGTGCTACAACATATAAAGCTGTGCAGAGTCTAGCCATGAAAACACTAATACTAACATCATTACATGCCAACTTATACACTGGTCCATGATCACAATAATAACTAGGTACAGCATTGGATTTACAGAATGAAAGTCGCGTGATTGAAGACACCACAAAGGCAACCAAACCACCATTAAATGCCCATAATCCTACAAACACTGCAGACATGGCAGTATTATTCACTATGGCGTGATATCTTAATGGCAAACAAATTGCAATGAAGCGGTCATATGCCAGAACAACAAGAGTGAGGCTCTGCATAGTACTAAAGAAGTGAACAAAAAACATGTTTGCCAAACAAGCATTGTAGGAGATGTACTGTGAGTCAAAAACAAAAATCTTTATCATGTTAGGAATCAGTGCGTTAGTTTCACCAAAGTCAGCCAATGCCAAGTAAAAAACACCAATGTACTTTGGACTGTGCAGGTTCCGGTCAACAACTATAATAAAAAGGACTACAGAGTTCTCAATTACAGAAATAATATAAATTAAAAATAAGAAAATATAATAATAAGTGCTGTACGGGATACCTGAAAGTCCAATGATGAAAAAGTATTCAGGATGAACAATGGAGTTATTGCTAGAAAAGCTTTGACTTACAGAACTCATAGCAGCTTTGCGTTTGGTGTTTTGTCCAAGCTGAAAATAGAAATGACCACAAAAACATAAGCAGCACATTTGTATAAATGCAAGGAATACAAAACATTGTCTATTACCTATAGCATAAATTCATAACATCAAATAAACCTACAAAGTCATAGTAAAAATTACTGTGACTTCATTGTCTGTGACCTACTTTGAATTAATCTGTAAATACAAAGACCTATTATGCTGTCCTACTGCACATTTACTCTATACACTGGATATCCTTGTCATTGAATTCAAATATATATTTTCTCAAAAATCTCCTGAGATCATTCTGACTGACAGTTGTAACACTGATACTGATGTAACACTTGCAAGATGTAATCCATTTTCTGGACAATAGCTTGGAGGGCCAGTAGAAACTGTGTCTTCCTCTGGACATCCACCATATTTTTCTAAATTTGATTGTTAAAAATGATAGTATCCACTTTAGCAACAAGGAACATTAAACAAAAAACATTCAGGGACCACCATAAAACATGTTTTGTCAGGTAAACAAAAATTTTGATTTACGTGATACAATCGAAAGTCTTGTTCAAGTCCAAAATATTATTTTATATGACTAATAATATTGAGCACAATTTTTAAATAGCCTAAGATGGCACAATTAATTTAAAATAGGCTGATGTTTTATTAATTTAAAATAGTCTGAGATGGCACAATTCAATTTCTTGTCATTTTAAGGTATTTAAAGAAATGTTAATTAAACATTGTATTTTTTTCATTTTTTCACGTTTTAGACAATAACAGTGACTGTCTAAACACTTGTGAGCTGCTTTGAATGAAATTACTCAGCTGCAAATGCTCATCCTTATTCTCTCATGTCGTATAGACATTTACATCTGTGTTATTGAATACAAATACTTTATATCTTATTTGTCTCTTAAGAGATTGCAGACAACAAAATTATGTAATACTTGTATGTTGAAGTAAATGTTCTGGCCACTGCTTTAGTTTTGATAAACATCTGGTTCATTAGTCTGAAAACAGGCCACATAATTCCTCTTTATGTTCTCAATATATTATATATTATATAACTCATGAGCATATTTAAGCACAAGTTTACAACACTAAATAGGTGTAAACAGGGTCTGATATACACCACTGTTTAGGGACATAAATCAGGATTATTATAACATGAAAGCTATCAAAATAGTTAAATATTTGTATATAAATATGCATATTTTGTAATAAATATACATTGTAACATGTAGCTTGGTGCTAAATGTAGTACGTAGTAGCTAATTGTATAATGCACCTATTGCCCAGGGCCGGGTTTCCCGATAACGATTGATCTTAGCGCTTAAGAACATTTTCTACGAGTAATTTTACGATCGTTTGTTATTGTTTCACGTGCGTTTCCCAACAATGCACGTAAAGCAATCGCACGTAGCTGTGCTTTAAGTGTTACTTAGGAGTCGCTATCCGTTTGTCAAGTGCTGAAATGTCACCTTATAGAATGGCTCTTAATTGTAGTACACGATCGTTTATTGATGTAAACCTAATGCTGCGTTCCAGACAGACAACTTGGATATAATAACTATAATACAATACAATATTATATTATATTGTAGTGTATAATATTATACTTTACATAATAATATATAATGTACTTTATATACAGTATAGAGAGAGAGAGAGACGTTATTTCCGGATCTAATACATAGCTGGTTTTCGTGCACTTCAGCAAGTCATTGACATATTTTTTTCCCCCAGTCTTTGAAGGATTTCTTACATATTTTATTCGTTTTTTTTCTTCAGTCATTTAATTTAGATGTGTATTTCTATTTTTTTCTGCCCCTTTCAATTATTTCATTTATAAATTAATAAAAAAAAGAAAACCAGTCATAAAGTGTACAATAAAGCACAATCAAATCCTTTTATTATAATCACATTGCACTTGAATAAAGTTAAAGGTGTAATCTGCCAATTGTCCTGCAGTTGATGCATGAATGTGTATATCTGTTTTGTGCTTTTGGGTTTTTGGTTTCTCCAGAGCACCTGTAGATCTATGATGATTTTCAAGTGCTACTTAAGTTACGATGCTTTTGGGAAACAGACCGTCATATTAAGATCATTCGTACGATCGTTTTTACGAACTTCTTAGGCTTACAAAGCTATTAGGAAACTCAGCCCAGGTGCGATTATACTTCAAGATGTATTTTGGTCAAACTAATTTACGTAAAATTATAGGATAATGTTTTGTTTTCAAAGATTTTTGTCAATAAAAATAAATCAAAATCAAAGTGATGTGTGTGAGCATGCCATGTAATGCCATAAAAGGCCATGTAACAATTTACATTTGACCAGGGGTGCAACTATCCAGTGTTAGGGGGGTATGCAGCAAAATTTTTTGCCGCCCAACCCCCCACTTTTAAATAAATCATTTATGGACTTAAAATAATAAATGTTTATTTTAAAATATATCAGACAGCCACTGTAAGCCTATAATATAATACACACACACACACACACACATATACACACATATATACACATAAACACATATATAGCACAGATCTTTAAAGAGAGAGAGAGAGATGTGACCCTAATTACAGCTTACATGTCACCCAGCAGATGTAACTGTAGCCTGTATGTCTGACAGCACAGCTGAGCTAACATGAACAGCTAATTGTAAAAAACAAAACAAAAAAAAATTAAAAATAATCTATTTGTTTCCATGATAAACCAGCCTTATTGCATAAGTAATGTTTTACAGCTTCTAGTCATGTATTGTGCATGCTACCTTATATTTACTAGTTGTTATTTTACTTTAATAAAATTGAGATATGTCATGCAATGGATTGGTACCATAGGGTTTAACCAAAATCTAAATGTAGATATCAGCAACATTATTTTGCAGTAAGTTAGTAAACACTTGCCAGTCAACATTAATATTTGCAAGCCTCCAAGTTTGGTAGCAAATCTATGTATGATTCCACGGTAAACCAGAGATGTTAAAGTTGTTTTCCAGATTCTTGTCATTTATTGTAAATGCTACCTTATATTTTTCAGTTTTCAGCTCAGCAACCTCGGTTTTGCATATTCTAAGCTAGCTACATATTCTGTCTGCTACATTCCTAGTGTTACCAAACGTTAGTCTGTTAACATGAATAACGTATTTGCAAGCCTCCAAGCATAGACGTCACATTTTAAATCCTACATGTTGCCTTTCACCATCCACTTATTTAGCTGCTGTTGCATCCCCTGACATGCCATCTCCTTTTCCCTCTTTCTTTTTCTATTTTTAGCCCCCGATAGCTTTTTTGCTTTATGCGTCTTTTTCGAGTTTCAACGACAACTCACTAATGTTACTGCTGCTCACTCAGCGCTCAAGGCGCCCTGCCCACTCGCGATATTACCCTTCTATGTCTAAATTCTATGATGGAATCTTATGAGGGCACCGGCGCCTACTCTAGCCTGTTAGTCCTCTAAAATTTAACTTTTTTTATATAAAACTTTTATTATTTTAAAAAAAATTTAACCATCGCTTTGGCGCCCCCCATGGTGCGGCGCCCCTATGCGCCGCATATAGCGCATACCCACTTTTTGCGCCACTGCATTTGACAACGATGTTCTTGTTATCTTTTCCACTGCCAAAAAGTAATGGAAGTATTTCAAGCCACTTAATATAAGCTCTTCCATCTTCTAAGCTAGTTTGCTGAAATACTGAGGACGCTTGCTCGTATAAGTTGTATGATTACAAAAATAAATCTGGGGATGATTGGATTGTGGTAGCTACTCCCAATAATTACTGGTTGAGACAAACAAAACTAAAGGTTGTGACAATCTATTTTATGGATGATAACAGCAATATTACCACTAAAATATTATTAGTAATTCGTTACACTACTCGAGATGGTGGGCTAATATTATTATTGTAACACATTTACTGCCCAACACTGATAATGACTTCACTATATATACAGTACCTTATAGTTATTTTTTATGGATATCAGGAAGAAGACCAATACAAATGGCTGAATATTTATTTGTACAGTATAGACTATTTTTGAGTGTTTGTGGATTGTAAGCAAAGAAAACAGCGTACTTTTACATTCTTCTGTATGAAATTCCTCAAGGTTTCATCAATGAGTTGATATCTTGGTTCATGTTCAGTTTTTATTCTTTATTGTAAAGCAAAGACAGAGATAGCAAAACAAAAAGGCCATATGAAGCACTGCAACAGAGAGACTGTAAAAGAACCTTATCAGCATTTATCATAGATCAGCATGCTCATGTGAAAATGTACCATTGGAATGCATGTTCAAACAGGAATACATTCTAAAACAATATTATTTGAATTATGTGAACAAACATAAGAATTAATAGCATTGGGTGGGTGAAACTTGAAAGGCCAACATGATATAACAACATATTTCTGCATATAAATGACTGCTCACACAAAGTATTTCAAGTTGCTCATTTATTTCCTTGTTTTTGTTTGTTTTGTCTTTGGGTTAGTAATTAAGAATACACACAGTACAATACAGGCACATTAAATAAGATGTAATTGATACAAAAATGCAATAATAAATAAGAGCACTTTTACGCTTATACACAGTGGAACAGCCTTATTGTATATAAACCAGTATATATAGTGAATTTGCTCCCTAATTTCTTCTTAATCCATAGATTTGCTATTTTCTTTAAGTATTTTTTGAGAATGTATTTTAATACAAATGTATTTTACATGAAAATTTAATTAAGAAAACAGTTTGTTTTAAACACTCTCAATTTGTATTGATCTCTTTTTAAGGTATTTTTTAATTAAGTCTTTGATTTCAGATGTATTTAAAACATAAATAATGGGATTTAGCATTGGTGGAACAGCATATGCCAGAGATGTGCTGATGACCCTTGCATTGGGAGTAAGAGAAACCATGAATGCAGCAGTGTATATGCAGATTATGGGGAGAAAAAATGATCCCACTAACAACAGGTGAGAAACACAGGTCTTCAGTGCTTTTAAACGTCCTTCCCAAGTTGTTATTTTACTTAAGGCAAGAAAAATTCCCAGATATGACAGGACTATAAAGATCAATGGTGCTACAACGTATAAAGCTGTGCAGAGTTTTGCCATGAAAGCACTTATGCTAACATCATTACATGCCAACCTAAACACTGGTCCATGATCACAATAATAACTAGGTACAGCATTGGATTTACAGAATGAAAGTCGCGTGATTGAAGACACCACAAAGGCAACCAAACCACCATTAAATGCCCATAATCCTACAAACACTACAGACATGACAGTATTATTTACTATGGCGTGATATCTTAATGGCAAACAAATTGCAATGAAGCGATCATATGCCAGAACAACAAGAGTGAGGCTCTGCATAGTACTAAAGAAGTGAACAAAAAACATGTTTGCCAAACAAGCATTGTAGGAGATGTACTGTGAGTCAAAAACAAAAATCTTCATCATGTTAGGAATCAGTGCATTAGTTTCACCAAAGTCAGCCAATGCCAAGTAAAAAACACCAATGTACTTTGGACTGTGCAGGTTCCGGTCAACAACTATAATAAAAAGGACTACAGAGTTCTCAATTACAGAAATAATATAAATGAAAAATAAGAAAATATAGTAATAAGTGCTGTATGGTATACCTGAAAGTCCAATGATGAAAAAGTATTCAGGATGAACAATGGAGTTATTCTCAGAAATGCTTTGACTTACAGAACTCATGGCAGCTTTGCGTTTGGTGTTTTGTCCAAGCTGAAAATAGAAATGACCACAAAAACATAAGCAGCACATTTGTATAAATGCAAGGAATACAAAACATTGTCTGTTACCTATAGCATAAATTCATAACATCAAATAAACCTACAAAGTCAGAGTAAAAATAACTGTGACTTCATTGTCTGTGACCTACTTTGAATTAATCTGTAAATACAAAGACCTATTATGCTGTCCTACTGCACATTTACTCTATACACTGGATATCCTTGTCATTGAATTCAAATATATATTTTCTCAAAAATCTCCTGAGATCATTCTGACTGACAGTTGTAACATTGACACTGATGTAACACTTGCGAGATGTAATCCATTTTCTGGACTATACAGTAGCTTGGAGGGCCAGTTGAAGCTGGTTCTTCCTCTGGACATCCGCCATATTTTTACTAAATTTGATTGTCAAAAATGTTAGTATCCACTTTAGCAACAAGGAACATTAAACAAAAAAACATTCAGGGACCACCATAAAACATGTTTTGTCAGGTAAACAAAAATATTGATTTACATGGTACAATCTAAAGTTTTGTTCAAGTCCAAAATATTATTTGATATGACCGAATCATATTGAGCACATCAGCAACACCAGGCTTAGGTCCACTAGTCTAGGTTTTATTTACAGTTTTATTAATTTTTAAATAGCCTAAGATGGCACAATTGATTTAAAATAGCCTGATGTTTTATTCATTTAAAATAGTCTGAGATGGCACAATGCAATTTCTTGTCATTTTAAGGTGTCTCCATATCATGGATATTTAAAGAAATGTTGATTAAACTTATTTTATTTTTTCATTTTTCCAAGTGGAATGACTCATGAACTAATTTTGTCAATAAAGTCCAAAATATTATTTGATTTGATTGAATAATATTGAGCACATCAGCAACACCAGGCTTAGATGGTTTGTACATAGAAGGTCCACTAGTCTAGTTTTTATTTACAGTTTTATTAATTTTTGGACTAGTCTAGAAAGTGTATTACAATATTACAGGGTAAAACAGAAGTTATGTGTATTAAAAATTGAGTGTGCATGCAGGTTTCCCAGGTGTCATAGTTGTTTGTACATGTCTCCTGTGCATAAACACATAATTAGTGATCTATTATGAGTGCTGCTAATTAACAGGTGAAGTGTGGCAGAACGTAACACTCAACTTTCAATCAAAGATGATGCAACTCTTGCTTAAAGTTTCAAAACAACAAACAAAGAAAACGTTCTACACTGAGAAGAAGAAAAAAGATCATTCTGATTTCATCATCTTTGATAATGAAAGGCGTCAGGATACTCTATTTTGCCACAATACATATTTAACTATTTATAAAGATTTTCACCTGGTTCTGCTTCAGGCCTAGATTTTATTCTATACATTAAATGGCAAATCAACAGTAGGCTACCAGACTTTACTTTGCAAAAATGACAATAAAAATGTCATAAAATACAAAAATATAACCATGAACGGCATATACTTAAGATGAAAAAATTACTAACATAATATATGCTCAAGGTAAAGAATGATAAGTTTGTAAATGCACATTCAATAGCATAAGTGTGATTTACCAGCCTAACACAGTCTTAGTGAAAAGTTGTTATTGTAATAAATCCATCAAGACATTTTTAACTTTAAACCTTTGCTTTCAGCTAAAATATAAGCTCCATGTCCATAATATTTATCTCTCCAATTAAACATTTGTCATGTTTTAATTAGGAAAGGAATGTGGACAGATCAAGAACTACTTTGTTGTTAAATTATGATATTTGAATCACAAATTGAATTCTCAGCCTTTAAGGAGGCACTTAATAACAATTAATATTCATTACCATACTGTTGTAATACTTCTCAGGATACTGTTACAATCCAGAGGGAATTAATTGGATGAATTAGTGCAGCTATTCACACAAACACAAACCCACACACACATAGTTAAGAGATTAAAAAAAATGTCAGTTGCACTTTTCACAGATTTGACACAAAAAAAAAAAATAATGACAGTCAATGTGTACTAGAATTAAAGACTCTCACTCCATCTCATGTATCAGCTGATATCAATTTAAAATTCTGATGCTTAAACTTGAATGTATTTGTTTTTCCCTTCCTTATTTTTTGACAGCCATTGTGAAAAGTAAGAAGGTTATAGAAGGTTATTAAACTAATTTGGATTCTTAAAATTGCCTACAAAATGTGAATATTAGAAAAAATAGTAATAAGAATAAATTAAGTGTATCCAAAATTTTAACTAGTACTGTAAATGATTTAGCTATATATTAGTAGGACAATATTAGTACAACACAGTAGCAGATGATGAGTAGCCAGGTTTCCATCCAAAGATTTTTTTTATGGAAAAATATTTAGCGCTTCAAAATTTTTACCGCTATAGTTGATGGAAATGCCATGTATCAATAACATTTCGACGTGTGTCGACATTATCTTTTTCTGTTTAACTTTAGCGCATAAATTCTATATTATCGATACTTCAAATGTTGCAAAAAATTGTTTGGAAACACTTTTTGTAGAGAAAAGTGGCTTTAACGCAAACAAATGTGGTGTCAAAAGGCAGAATAAGCCTATAGGCAGTGTACATGCTCATGGTGTTGCTTACATTAAAGCACCCTTTCCCTGTAGTTCAAAAGCGCATTAAATCATATTCATATTATTAAATCTAAAAATTATATTTTGTAAGAAAAAGAAGAGTTATCTCTCAAACCTACTTATCTTAATTCGATTTTCCTTTAGTAGCCTACATTTACGTTATTTTTTACTGTGCACTGCTCAGTTTAAATAGCCTATAGTCTGTGCCGTTCAGCATGCCCTCCATACCCCTGTGATATTACTATGCCAAGCACGTTTTGTTTTATGTGGATATTGGAACGCGAAGTACAAAATTTTAAGTGAATTCATTTTGGCTTGTTAGTAGCTTCTTATATTTTTTTTTATTCTTGTTTTGTTCTGAGTTCTGTTCTACCATTACATTTAAAGTATTTGTTGTGGAGTGAGGAGAACTAAAATAGCATGGTTTTCAATGTTTGGCTGATTGTATTTTATTATGACAATGAACATTGTTGAGTTAGTAGCACAATCACTTGTGTGTTTTTGTTTTTCCTTATTAAAGTGGAAACAATTTACACCGTGTCTACACTGGACGCGAGTGGTGCAGCAACTGTCTTATCCGATGTAGACACGGTTTCACTCATAGATATATATACGTAGATGCCTCATTAGCGACTGTTTCTATGAGCTGCTATATGTAAGCCATCCACCATATTGTAACGGTCAACTTGATGTCATTCACCATAGTAATCACAGAATATTCGAAAGATACCACAATCCTGCACAGAACGGCTTAATGGCTCTGTGAGAACCTGCAGTATGGTGAATGACGTCAAGTTGACCGTTCCAAGATGGTGGCCACATCTTCATGCCTGGAGCCATCGAATGGGACATTTATACATATCTATGGTTTTACTATACTCCTTCATTTGTGGTCATGTGAGAGTAAGACATTATTCAAAACTATTCTAAATATTCCTTTATTTGTATACATTCACAATAAAAACAAAACATTGTGCTTTTGTAAAATAAAGGAAACAAACAGAATGCCGCTTTCTCAAGAACGCATCACAAAAATGAACCAAAATTCTGCATTTAGAGCCAATGGTTGCACAGTTTTTTATTTTTTGTTTTGTTAATTTATTATTTAGAGAAATATATTTTGCATATAGGCCTATTTATTTCTTTTATTTAGCCTATAGCTTTATTATGTTTTTCTCGCTATTCGCAGAAGCGCTGCAGGTGCGTGACATGACCATGTGAATCCTCACGTTCTGTTGTTTATGTTGCTTATTAAATTTAGGTATTTTTATTGGGTCACAGCCACGTAGCCTATCAATTCAGATTTCATTTAATTGTAATTTAACAATCTTTTCGGTTAATAATGGCTTTACAACCATTGGTTGTTGATTAGGAGAAATAAAATAACCTAAATTAACATTTCCTCTAAAAGTTAATCAGAAAAATAATGACAGACTAATACAACTGCAGCTATTTATAATTAATGCTTGATGATTAAGTATCTAAATAGTATATAACAAAGTAAAAAAAAAAAATAATAATAAAAACAACCAACCAAAAAAACAACTAATGACACTTGTTAAAAACTATTTTATGCAGGCCTATACAATTTAATAATAGGCTATATAATTTTTTATATAAATATCTATATAAAGTTTTTTTTCTAATGGATAAAAAACAGGCTACTAGCCTATATAGGCCTAATTTATGCAATAGGTGAAATTATGAATGGAAACAGCTCAAGGGCAATTTTTTTTTTTTTTTTTTTTTTTTTTTTTTTTTTAGGGATGACGTCATTCAGTTCCAGAAATTTGGAATGTATTATGAGAATTTATAATTTAAAATATAACCTGAAAACAATTAACATTGTTTTACAAAGATTTACATTTTGGGTTACTAACATTACAAAATAAATTTACACTACAAAAGTTCAAATCTGCTCAAACAAACAAATAAATAAATATATAAATAAAAATCCTGTTGTCATTAGTGCACAGTAAATCTTATGATGGTAGGGGCCACAAAGGACAGATTTATTGTATTCGTTGTGGCCTGCTAAACAAAGGCCGCATTCCAAGACTTCATTTAGTTTCATATCTGGACTCTCTCTGCTGTAGACATTAAACAAAGTTAATTTCTCTAGAATATTATTAATACATCTGATCATTTAATCGTTTCTACACTGCTATAACACAACACACCATAAGAGTTCTTAATTATTCCCTCTAGATTGTAATAATAGTATCCTGAGATTTGTAAAACAATGAAACATTCATTATTTTTAATTCATTGAGCCAGAAAAGGTCAAACTTTTGTAGGAAATATATATATATATATAATGTATATTTATATCAACTCTAATTGAGGATTAAGAAAATTACTGTATGATGATGCTGACTTATATTATTAAATTTGATTCAATCATTAATGACTGATATTTTGTACAACTGTAAGACATTTTCTGTATTTCTTGTGAAACTTTCAGCAAGAGTTGCAATGCATCATCTTTGATTGAAAGATTAAGAGTGTTTACATCTCAGAACAACTGTTTGTCAAATTTCAGTTGTTAATTAGCAGCACTCATAATAGATGACAAATTATATGTTGATGCACAGGAGACCATGTACAAACAGCTCTGACACCTGGGAGAATCCAGTCTCCAATCACCTTGAGTACTGTGCATCAAAACATCATTAAAAAGTTGTTTAGAAGGGCAATGGCTTTGTGACCTTACACAACTACTTTTTCAAAACAATATTTTCCGCTTATGTCTTTTGCTATAATGTATTGCATAATAAAACTAGAGGAGCTCAACACCAATGCATACAAACATGGGAGGGTGTGCACCCTGAAATTATTCTTTTCTTTTTAAATAGATCATCAAAATGTAATCTACTTTACTAAGAGTAAATATAACTCACTGCAATGTTTTGGAGTCAATAAATCTTTTATATTGACTATGAGCAGCATCTCCTGCCTTTCGATCTGGTCATGTCCCCTCATGCACGTTTTATTGGTGCAAAGATGAGTATGTGTATTCTGTATTTGCAAAAACATTTGCAACTGCTTTTTATTACTTAATTAGAAGCACCACAATTACTAAATAGTGTCGTCTATTATAGTGACTGAACAGACATTTAGAAGTTTATTTTAAAATAAAAAGAACTGAAATTTAAATAGCTCTTTAAAGGGGTCCTATTATGCTTTCTCACTTTTTTATTTATTTATTTATTTATTTATTTATTTATTTATTTTACTTTAGTTAGTCTGTAATGTTGCAATTTGAGCATAAAAAAGTTCTGGAAAGTTACAAAGCTCAAAGTCCAATTCAAAAGGAGATATTTTATTTAACAGAAATCACTTTTCAAATCTACAACGAATGACTCGTTTGGACTACAACGCATATTTTCCAAGATTTGTGATATCACAAATATTGAAGAATGGGACGAGACCTGGTTGAGCTGCACTAAAGAAGTCAATGAGTGTTATTACTGTGTCGGAGACACGATAGCTTTCCTAAGGCAGATGAACTTAGAATGGTTACAATCATCTGAGTTTAAATCTCACTCAAATTGATTTGATTTTGACGCGATATTTACACTTAAGCTCGCAGCAAGCGGCTATGGTAAGGGGCGTGACATTTCCTGACCAGGCGCTGAGTGCTGTCAATTGCAACACACTCGCGCCCAGCTAACCAACCACAGCACATTTCATATTTCAGAAGGCAGGCCTTCATTTGATACAGGAACTATTCGAGCCGTTCATGCCAGACTGGGGAGAGAGGTGTTGTAATAATGTAAAATAAAAGATAATGTGTTTTTCAAACAACCTAGTATGAGAGCCTGTTAGTACACCCCTAAAACAAAGACTTTGTAAAAGAATATTATAGGACCCCCTGTGTTAAATAGCACTGTAAATGTGTCCCATCAGATGTTCCCACTGGAACACGTGGGCCAAATATAGGAAATTCATCATCTGAGTAGTTTTGGTCATGTGCAAAGGCCACAAGTGTGGGTATTTGGGAAAGGTCCTTCGACTCTCTTTCTCTGGAACTGATCACTCACAGACAGCTGATTCGCTGCAGATCTATCAATCAATATGCATGCTCATAATTCCCATTTCCGATGACGAACCTCTGTAAACTTCTGCATTCTCTCTCTGTACCAAATCCGAAATCACATAGCCTACCCTTTTGAGTAAGTACTTATTTTGAACAAGTAATTAGCCTTTCACACACTTCCGTGTTTCTGGCTTCTGGATTGGCCCTTGCAGGTTAAAAGTTTTTCCTTTGACAACAGCGGCCATACTTAATAAGAATAAGTTCGAGAATCAAAGTCTTTTTTACGAATTAGATATTATGAAAATGTTTGAAATGCTGGTTATTTACTTTACAAAGCGCAAAAATTTCACAATTAACATTTTGTGTCAGCCTGGGTCATCACAAATGCAAGTTTGTTTATTTCTAAATAGTGGCAGCTATAATTCAGTTAGT